>NW_007248078.1:1266219-1276518 GCF_000164805.1 Carlito syrichta
TTGGAAAGTCCCAATGTGGTTTTGCCCCATTTAAGCAAGCCCCTACAGCAAATGGGGGCCATTGCTGTGGGACTTGCATATCCAGCAGGCAAGTGGCTGCTGGCTGGCTCTTGGCTAATAAACCTCTCCTTTTTATAATTTGTACTTTTGGTGTCGGTGTCTGTGAATTAAGTGCTCGGTCCCTATTTTATTTGGGGGCTCGTCTGGGATACCCGAGAGCTTAATCCCCAGCCCCAATCACCAGCTGACCTTGTGGGTCTGCATACCTACGAACCTCAGTGTTCATCAGGCCTGGTGAGTCAGTAAACTTGCAAACAACTAACTGTCATCTCTGGCAGACTCACGACATCCCCAGAGCCCTCTGAGAGATGAGTCAAGTACCTGTTCTGTTTGTGCGCACTTCTGGTTGGACCCACAGGAAAGCTGGATGCAGCACTAATTCCTGGGTCCGAGGTCCCAGTAAGATGTCACTGGGCCCTCTGGTATTGCCCTTGGGCAGTTAGGTCTGTCTGTTCAGTTTGTGTTATTGTCTATACTTGTTCAGTGTTACTCACTGTTGTGTCTGTCATTGCTATCAATATTATGGGCAACAGTGCTCTAAACCTGACACCCCTCTGCAACTGGTTTTATGCCACTTCAAGGATTTCCAAGAAGTGGCACAGCAGTCAGGTTATAAGGTAAACCAAGGAAACCTAACCACCTTTTGTTCCCTTGAATGGCCCACATTTCCTAATTGCAGCTGGCCACCGGAGGGGACCTTCAACTCTGCTATAGTGGGGAAGGTCCAACAGTTCATCTATCGATGCCACCCGACCAGATCCCGTACATCACTGCCTGGTACCTCCTGGTAATGCAGCAGCCATCATGAATGAAGAAAGCTGAAAAGAAAGGTAATTCTTCTAGTGTTTTAGCCCTACAGGAAACCCCAAAAGCCATACCTCTGGTCCTCCAGAGCCCACCGGAGAATGATGAAATTCTCCCAACCTACTCTACATCTGAGCGGGAGCAGGGGGCCAACAAGGTTCTCAGTCCATCACTCACCAGGAGTAGGCCCTGGTATCAGCCCCTTTATCCCCCTCTTCTCCATGTGTCTCCCAAGGGGCCAACCGCCCCCGATAAACCAACTAGCTCCGATTCGTCTTCGGGGAACTCAGAACCACGAACTTCCACAGTCCTCCCCCTGAGATAGGCCCCGGGAATAGATGCAGGAGGTTCAGGAGGCCAGCCCTTTATGGTTTATGTCCCTTTCTCTACTAGTGAGCTTTACAATTGAAAGCACCAAAATCCAGCATTCTCTAAAAAACCTCAGGGCCTCATAGGCCTTTTAGAAACTATTTTCTTCACCCACCAGCCCACTTGGGATGACTGCCAACAGCTCCTCCAAGCCCTTTTTACTGTAGAGGAAAGAACAAATCCATCAGGAGGCAAGGAAATTGGTCCTGGGACCAGACGGCAGAAGGCAGAGCAGGACCGTGTAGATCATGTCTTCCCCACTGAGAGGCCTAATTGGAACCGAACATCGATCATGGTAGGGAGTGTCTCATCACCTATTGCCATACTCTAATGGGGGGTCTCCGGGCCACCACCAGGCAGCCCACAAATTTATCTAAGGTAAGTGAGGTAACTCAGGGCCCACAAGAATCTCCCATGGCTTTTCTGGAATGCCTTATGGAGGCCTTTCAGACGTATACTCCCATAGACCCAGAGGCTCCAGAAAATCAAAAGGCTTTGTCTTTTTGTTGTTGTTGTTGTTGTTGTTTTGAGTTGGAGTCTCACTCTGTCGCCCAGACTGGAGTGCAGTGGCCACTCCCAGCCACCGCAGCCTTCGACCTGCTGGGGCTCCGGCGATCCTTTCCGCCTCAGCCTTCCAAGTAGCTGGAATTACAGGCATGTGCTGCCACGCCCAGCTAATTTTTTGATTTATTGTAGAGATGAGGTCTCACCAATTTTCCCAGGCGGGTCTCGAACCCGCAGGCTCAGGCAATCCACTCACCTCAGCTTCCCAAGGCTCAGGATTACAGGTTGAGCCACTGAGCCCGGCTTGCTCTATTTAACTTTAAAGGACAATGTAAAGCTAAAATTAGGGCAAGGGGAATCACATATGTAAAGTCATGCTGGAAAAAGACAATTTAATGGCAGAGTTTTTTTTTTTCCTTCTCACTTTTTCTTTACATAATTTGTAGTAGCTAAATTATCCCTTTATTATGTACTCTCCTAGAAATTTAAATTCTGAATTGCTACTACCAGCTTGGAGTATCAAATTACTCTTCCCTGATATGTGCTGTGTCTCCATGCCAATTTTCAAATGAACACGACTTTTATTTTTATAGATTGCACCAACCACCTAGCTTTCAAAAGACTTGTTGTGTTAGTTTCAAAGGACTCTGAAAGCTCCATCTATTTTTTTCCTTTTTTTTCTCTCTCCCTCTTTTATTGTTTTGCTTTTTGGTAAACATTGTAAAACTGCGGCTTTCTTGCTTTCTCTGATGCCCTACAAACTCTTAAATTTGTTGAGAATGACAGCAATTCTCTTCTCACAATGCCTTCTGAAATTCACTTTAAGTCAAACAATGTTCATTGAGTACCCGTTGAGTGATAGGCATTGTCTAGACACAAGAGTTACAGAGAGGGAGAAAAAGTTATCCTCATTCAAGAAACTTGTAATCTATTGGAAGAAATAGAAGTGTATGCAACTAAGTTTAAAACATGTAAGGAAAGTATATGAGCATGACCAAAGTGCTATTGAATCACAGAGGAGGAAGTAATTTATTCTGGCATGGGGATCTGGGGAAAGCTTCATAGAACTGATAGCAAAAAGGTTCGATACTTATTCTATTGAAGAAATATTTTGTTCAGTCCATGAACCTGCTGGTCTCTAAAGTTTCTTGGTTCCCTTTTGCTGGCAGTGTAGAGTTATAAGCTTCCTTTCAGCCTTAAGTAAATCTTTAAATGCCTTCTAGTTTTAAAACATTTCTCTTCTGGCCTATCAATAGTAAATTTACAACTTACAGGTCAGAACCAAAAGCTTTTCAAAGTGTAATTGAAAAATACCAGGGAGCATCTCACTTTATCACAGAAACTTTAGAACTTCAAAATGAAGCTGGCAAATGTGGGTGAGTTGCCTTCAATCAGGATCACTCCAGCTATTTCTCCCAAACTCTGTGGGAAGGTAAAAACAAATTTCAGAAGGTTGAAATAATCCTAAAAGCTTCTTACAATAGCATACAGCAAGCACTACTGAGTTCTCACAGTCTCAATATGAGACAAATTTATATCATATGTCAAAACCTAGAACTAATTTTTCAGCACACTAAATCTAGTGCAACTTCAGGTTATGGTCTAAAATCCACTCCTTTTTCCCCCTCTATTACAACTGTATCCTGCAGGGGCTCTAATTTTCCTTTTTATTTATTAGAAAATTCTTGGCCGGGCTTGGTGGCTCAGTCTGTAATCCCAGCGCTTTGGGAGGCTGAGGTGAGTGGATTGCCTGAGCCTGTGGGTTTGAGACCCGCCTGGGCAACTTGGCGAGACCTCAACTCTACAATAAAACAAAAATTAGCTGGGTGTGGTAGTGCGCGCCTGTAGTTCCAGCTACTTGGAAGGCTGAGGCGGAAGGATTGCTGGAGGCCAGCAGGCAAGGCTGTGGTGACCTGGAGCGCGGCCACTGCACTCCAGTCTGGGCGACAGAATGAGACGCCAACCCCCCCTCCCAAAAAAAGAAAATTCTTTCAATCAGTAGGGGAAAAATAATGTTTTGTAATGCTTCGTTATTCGATTTATAGACAATATTACTGTTATTTTTGTCATTACATATTGTGTGTAATCAGATAAATCTATTATTTTTCTTATTACATTTTAATGTATAAGCATTGATGCTAATAAAAGGGTCATTTGCTTTGGTATCAGGCCTGTATGTTTACATTTTGATAGAGACAGTTATATTCAAAGAAATCATAGGCTAGGTCAAGTGGCTCATATCTATATTGCCAGAACTTTGGGAGGCCGAGCCTGGAGAGTCACTTGAGCCCAGGAGCTCAAGAGCAACCGAGGCAGCATAGGGAGACCTCATCACTACAAAGTTTTTTAAAAATTAGCTGAACATGGTGGTGTATGCTTGTAGTCCCAGCTATTTGGAAGACTATAGAGGAAGGATTGCTTAAGCCCATGATGTGAGAGAGAGAGAGAGAAAAGAAGAAGAAGAAGAAGGAGGAGGAGGAGGAGGAGGAGGAGAAGGAGAAGGAGGGGAAGGGGAAAGGGAAGGGAAAGGGGAAGGAGAAGGGGAGGAGGAGGAGGAAGAGGAAGAGGATGAGGAAGAGGAGGGGGAGGGAGGAGTAAGGAGAGGGGAGGAGGGAGGATAAGTAATAGAAATAAAATGTGTTTAACATTTGAATTAAGCAACACATCTAGAAATACAGTATTACTGCTGCTCTATCTTCACTATGTGGGGATCTACTTTAAAATACACACACACACACACACACACACACACACACACACACCCCGTTGGGATTTGCCTTGTTATTGTTGTACTAACACTTGGTTTATCAGTTCTTTTTGTTTGAAAATTTTTGTACTGGAAGGCATATCTATTGTGGAATACGATTCAGATGCCTTTTAAATATAAATACTGTAAAAATACACATAATTTATAAGAATAAAAGTTAAACGAACTGGATTTTGTTTTATTTCTTCTATTATTTCTTTTAGTTTATCTGTACTGTCAGTAGAATTTTCACCACTTTCCTAGACGTTTCAAAGAATAACTTCATATTTATTTATAGAAAACAGAATGAATTTGTCTTAACATAAATCTTTTCCTGGTAGGGGTGGCATATCCTGATTTGAAATAACTCTTCTGAAGTATCATTTTTAAATAATACATTTCTTTAAAATTTTCAAAAAATATTCTATTCAATCTCTCACATAAACATTTAAACAATACTTGCAATTGTCTCCTAAATGTAATTTTTAGAGGCAGAATGCATATAAATTCATACATGTAAATAGTTTTATATTATGTATTAAATAATATATTGAATTATTTTTCCAATATTTTTACTACTTGGTCTGTAGTAACAAAAATTATAATTTTGAAATGAAACTTATATGCACACTCCTATGCATATAACTGTGAGCCCAATCTTTTCCTGATATTTAAAAATAGGTATTGAATTTTACTCAATTTTAGTAAGGCAATTTGTGACAAAAATCATTTTTAAAAAACCCTTTAAGCTGGGCGGTGGCTCAGCCTGTAATCCCACGCCTTTGGGAGGCTGAGGTGAGTGGATTGCCTGAGCCCGCGGGTTCGAGACCCGCCTGGGCAGCAAGACCTCATCTCTACAATAAATCAAAAAATCAGCCGGGCTTGATAGCGCATGCCTGTAATTCCGGCTACTCGGAAGGCTGAGGTGGAAGGATCGCCGGAGCCCAGCAGGTTGAGGCTGCGGTGGCCGGGAGCGGCCACTGCACTCCAGTATGGGCAACAGAGTGAGACTCTAACTCAAAAAAAACCCCTTTATGTGTTACCATAGATTGTGTTTTCTTTTCCAGTAGGAGGACAATAAGAATGTCACTATAAATGGTGTCTATGAAATGAATGATATTTACTTGATTGATAATCCTCCCTTTCATTTTTTACTTTTGTTAGTATTGAAATGTTATCTGGATAGATATTTAATAATAAATGTATTGTAGGTAGAAATGGCAAATCCTGCATTGAACATAATGGTAATTGTCTCTCTGATATTTGGGGCAGATAGAATGTCTGGCCTCGCTGTGATTCTGCTCGTCTTTCACCTCAGTCCTGCCCCTCAAGAAGAACATAGAGAGTAAGAACACTTAGTAATAGAGACAAATTTGATCACTAGCTTGATTTGATTTGATTTGATTTTAGAGAATGTGGATCCCTGAGAGATGGTGGGAGGGGAATCACCCTTGAGTTGCAGGGTTAGGACTGGGGGTTTTGAAGACAATTAATGGAAGGGGGCTGTTCTGTGGAAAACTTGGCATAAAGGAGAAGGAAAGTGGGGAGAATGGGAAGCAAGAAAGAAGAATATGTGTGATATGAAAAAAAAATCCTATTTGCACTCTTGCCTGAAGCTGATCTTCCCTGGAGGCTTAACGTAGTTAAAAGCCAAACAAGACAATCAGGACCTTCAAGATTCATATTTCAGATATGTCCTCATTTAGCTACTCTCCTACTTTTCTTCAGAAGTCAAAATATGCATGTTTTAAACCATGCCCTAACATTTTTTGAGATGATATCTATTAAATCAGTTCTTAATCATTTCTCTATAATGGTACTAATAGAAAAAAAGACTTTATTTTAATAGAAATTGTAATTTTACTGGGAAATTATTACACCAAACTTAATTGTAAAGCAACTATATTGTGTTTATTTGATTAAAAAAATCATAATTCACACCAACACTATTTACTAAAATTAATGCTTAAAGAGATTGGAAAGTCATTACAGAACAAAACGCAAGTGTTGAATCTTAAAGGGAAAGTGTGACTAAAATTTTAAGAGGATTTGAATGTGAAAAGTGTGTATGATAGTCACAAATACATGAAAGTCTTTGGAGGGATGCAGATATCTAACAGCTCTTCTTTCTAGTGGGAGTAGAGATAGTTTATCCTTTGATGTTGGAGCTGTGAATGTTAATGGCTTTTTGGTATTATGGATAAGTAAATGCTCTGGGTGCTGACATTTTATAAATGATTTTTAACTTTAATAATTCAACTTGGGCTCATCCCTCTCATCTACTAGCATTAAGAACCAATACGGTATTTAAGCAGCATACCAGATTCTATATGATTTAGAGAAGATGCCCTGGTGTATCCCCTAAAGGCTCTAAGGAATGATTCTCAGGGGTATACAGGAAGATTCTGACCCAATATAAAAAAAAAAAAAGACCTAAATTCTCCATCCAAAATTTGCTTGCTTTATAATTCAAATGCAATCTCTTAAGGTTATTGTTTTCTTGTTTTGGGGGGGAGGGGCTAGGAGATTATGTTTACATAATCCTTTAAACTGCTATTGACTTTCAAAAGTTAAAAACTGAAATCATCTGGCTGAGAATCATAATTTTGAGGAGTAAAATTTTGAATTATTTTTCATCCATGAGTGGCTGTATCTCTATACTATTCGTTCTCACAGTGAGTCAGTAAAGCAGTCACGGGGCCTTAGGTTAGGTTGCTGAGGGCATCCTGACCTAAGGGGCACATGCATTGGGGTATTTTGTAAGGATGTACTTGGGTTTTCTTTCAAAATTCTGCTTTTATGACTAAAATCAACTTTTGCAATTAAGAACACCTTCCTCCATTATAGGCTTATTGGGGGAATATAAAATATAATTAGCTTTCTTTTGAGTTTTGCATCATTGAAAATAAATTAGTCCAAAGCCCAGGTTTATTGAGGTTTTATTGACATTAATGTTTCCCATGACTAGAACTAAAGAGAAAAAATTCAAACTTTTTGGTTCAACATTATTGAAACTATGTAAGTAATTTTTTAAATATATGTGAGAGTAAAGCAAGAATGACACTGATAATCAAGATCAATATAAGCAGTCCCTCAAAGTCATCCATGAATGAAATATTAAGACTGATTGTGCTTATGTGATCACGCTTTTGTGAAGAAAAGTTGTTTAACTCCAGATGTGTAAAAATAATTATTATGACCATAAACTCTGAAAAATGGTATCAGTTCAATGAGTGTTAGATTTTTAAAATATCACATTTTAAATAATGCATCAATTTCATATATAGTGTTACCTAAGAATTAAATATGTGAATGGATATCAAACTATAGCCAGTTATATCTGCCATGTGTATACTTTGTTGAATATTATGATGATGAAGTTTATGTAGCATACAGATGTATACCTTTGATATATCAAAATTGTGCCCATGCTATCATCAAAGCTATGTAAAATATTTCTCACTTAGAATAGATTTTGTAAGAGATGTACTTGATAAAATAGGAAACCATATTGAATTAACATTTTTTACAAGGTAGTCTATTCAAATCAAGAGCAAAGAGTCAGGTAGTAATTTTACACAAGGTCAGTTAATATCATTTTTTTCTACTTAATTTGACAAATTTGTGCAATATCTTTCTAATATGAATCTTTTAAAAGGTTTAAATATAAATGAAATGGTAAGCTCTGAAGTCTTCCTTTTACTGCTCTTCTACTTTACTGTATGTTGCCCTTCATGAAAAGCTGAATAACATAGATGTTGAAGTCAAAGAAACTGTACAACCGTACTTAACCATAATATGGAGATGAGAATGATTATTTCTGGGTTCATATTGAGGAATAAAGATAAGCAAAGCACTTATTGAACAATAATCCTTAGTGAGTCAAGGGAGCAATGGCCCCAAAGATTAATGTTCATGAGTATAAAAACAGTAGAAGTAGTTTTAAAGATAAATTAATCAAACATCATTCGCTAGGTTTGGTAATTATTCTTGTGATTTATTACTAGGTCTAGGTTTATAAATATTTAGATACTTCAAGGCCCAGACTCATTTTAAGTTGTTAAAAATTGGCTTTTTATCATAGATTTCCTTGTTTATTACTTATTCCTCATTCATTCATATGTATGTAGTCTATTAGCATGGCCACTCCATCAAAATTTTATCTTTTGCTAATAGTCAAAACGAAATAAAATTTATATGACTGTTTAAAATATATTAGTTACATTTCTGAATCAAAGGAATTAAACAAAAAGTAAATTATTAAATACACTTAAAATATTACAATTGGGTTAATATTTGTGATGCAGGTTTTTGTTTGTTTGTTTTAATCAGGTTCTCACTCTGTTGCCCAGGCTGGAGTGCAGTGGCATGATCATGCTTTATAACAGCCTCAAACTCCTGGGCTCTAGTGAGCCTCCTGCCACAGCCTCTGGAGTAGCTGGGATAACAGGCACATGTTATCATGCCTGGCTAATATTTGTATTTCTTTCTTTCTTTATGGAGATGAGGTCTTGAACTCCTAGGCAAAGCAATCCTCTTGCCTTGGCCTCACAAAGTGTTGAGATTACAGACTGAAGTCATCATGCCTAGTCTTACACATGATTTGTATTTAATGCATATAAAATAATTTTAGTGGTGCTTACTTCCTATGCTAGACAGTGGTAAAATCCCCAAACATCTTATGATATCTCTATTATAGAATTATCATATTGCTGTGTTTACCTATATTTTGAGTATACTTTAGGAACCCCTAGTTATCTTATCTTCGTAACTGATATAGAAATAATGTTCATAAATTATTACCAGAATAACTTTCATGTTCTTGCATGACCCAGCTTCTCAGTTAACCTGAGTCATTTAGTCTCTTCCTTGGTTCTGAAAATTAGTACAAAATAAAAGTAAATCTTTCCTAGTGACTGAAGTTATATATGGTAACATTTATGTATTATTTATGTCTATGTATCTCACTATGTAGAAAAAGTTTTCAATGATAAACAAAAACAACAAAATCCAGATAGAATCAGAGACAATAGTTAAAACCAATAGTCCTAGAAGCTTTTATTTAAATTGCTTCTTGCTGATGCTTATATTTTCTGCTGTTCATATAATTTAGTTGCAAAAGCTACTCTGTGTACCAATATTATGTTCTTTACCTTAAACTATTCTGAGTTAGATTTCTGTCAACAGGAAACAAATGAGTTCTGTCCAATGTGCATGATTCAAATAAATTTTAATATACATAATTATTCATCAATGAGTTGAAATGGAATGCAGACATACAAAGCAATAAGCTACATGATGTTAGAAAAAATAACAATAGCAATCGGTAAATAAATTTTAAAAGTTTTGGAAAGATAGCAACTAATTCAGATAAAAAGATATGAAAGCCAAATATATCAAATCAAATAGTAGTTATAATTTGACAGTCAATAAGATTTGTAATAAACTTAAGCAACTCTATACTCCTTGTGTGTATTAAAATGGCATACAAATTTCTGAAAAAAACTGCTTCTCCTATTGATGCCAATGATAAAATTGGAAGACTTTTTGTTTTATTTATTTATTTTGCATCTACATAAGGCACACAGGTTGTGATTTCTCTATAATTACTAAAATAGCAAATATTAAGCTCAGGACTCATAGAATTATTGTTTTAACAAATTCATATAGAACATTATAAATTAACTGAAATGTGAATGAAAAGAAATGACCAAGACAATAAAATAATAGAAATTAAGACTAGAAACCAGTATAGAAGGCTCAAACCTGTATATAAACTTTAGTACGATTAGCACTTTTTTTTTTTTTTTTTTTTG
>NW_007248078.1:1276538-1305517 GCF_000164805.1 Carlito syrichta
CCTTCCTCCTCAGCCTTCCGAGTAGCCGGAACTACAGGCATGCGCTACCTCGCCCGGCTGATTTTTTTGATTTATTGTAGAGATGAGGTCTCGCTGCCCAGGCGGGTCTCGAACCCACGGGCTCAGGCGATCCACTCACCTCAGCCTCCCAAAGGCGCGGGATTACAGGCTGAGCCACCGAGCCCGGCTCGATTAGCACTTCTAATTCATCTTTTACTACTGTGGTATACTTACATGGGCAGTAACCAGCAGTATTTCTTTTGCTGTTGGCATTGGGTGATCTGTTTTTCACACAGTCTGATACATCTCTGTAGGGAATGAACTATCTAATTTTTTTTTTCCTTTTTCCAACCATCTTACTTACCTCAGAAAAAAGATTTAAAGAAAATAAAAACTGTTAGAAGATATCGGAATGATGCTTCAGAAACATATATTTGCCTTTAAAAAAACAAGGTACTAAAGTTAAATGAACCTGGATTCAGCATAAGGATAGTAATTTGGATTATATTTTTTACTTTTGTATATGAGAAAAGACTTGACCAGAGTTTATCTAAGTATTCTCTTCATCTAAATTACTAAAGCAATGTTTAATAACATAATTTCTATTTGGTTTATAATTAGCCCAGAAACTCAAAATAAAATGATTAATATGGACAACAATTATTGGAGATGATTATACAAGTTAATATTGTCTATCAAGTAAAAGTTCTCTACATGTATTGGGTTGTATATCTTTCTTACTCTGCATAATATCTCATAATACATCATAATTTGCCATGGGTATCTTATATTTTGACAGTAATTGCCACTGAAGAAATGTCCTTTCATATGATATAGCAGGTTTGAAAAGTTACACTTTAATTAAATATCTATTTTTAAAAATTTGTAAGATATATTTTCCCCTAGAAACCATGATTAATAATTAGGAAACAATTATTCCCCCTCAACTCTTACACATTTATCTAAAATTCTGCATTAATAAAACTATTTAAAATATCATTAAAAGACCATTTAAAGTAATTTTATAAGACATGGCAATTAAAAGACATTGAAACAACTGGGAAATATGGACTGTGCATTAAATTATAATATCATAACAATGTTAAAATTCCTGTGTGATTATTTTATTATAGCTATGTAAAAGGAACTTCTTATTTTAATGATACATGTTAATTGTTAAACTATTTAGGTATGTAGTGTTACACATAATCCTGTATGCGATTATTGTATTATATCTATGTAAGATTAACTTCCTATTTTCACAGTGATAAATGTTATAGTATTTAGGGTGAAGTGTTATCATGTTTACAAATAATTCTCATATGACATTCATAAATGGTGTCTACACAAAAAGATAGAGAGAGAGACAGAAGTGTTGACTGTGAATGTTGGTGAGGAGTATATAGATTGCTATTCTGCTATTTTATTATTCCTGCAACTGTTCAAAATAAAATTAGGGAAAAATAAGAGGTGGAAATATGTTTATAGATTCCATTATATGCTTTCCTTTACAGCACATGGATGAGAATGATGATGCTGCTGCTACTGATGATGATGGTGATGATGAAAAAATATTTCCATTATGCTTTTATAGCTTTTTTAATAAAAGGCTTTCACAAGTTAAATTCATTTTATATCTATATGAAACAAATATCTAATAAAGAACAGAATAAAATCATTGATTAAGGATCCATCCTTTTCTGGTGTTTTTTGTTTGTTTGTTTGTTTTTACATATATCAATATATTTATTTCCTTTTAAATTTAAAAACCTTACAGGATAGTTATGTTATTGTTTTTTTTTTTTTTTTTTTTGAGTTGGAGTCTCACTCTGTCGCTCAGGCTGGCGTGCAGTGGCATACTCACTGTCACTGCTGCCTCGACCTGCTAGGCTCAGGTGATCTTTCTACCTCAGCTTTTCAAGTAGCAGGAACCACAGGAATGTGCCATCATGCTCAGTTAATTTTTTAATTTATTGTAGAGACAAGGTCTCACCATGTTGCTCGGGCTGGTCTTGAACCCCTAGGCTCAGGCTATCCTCTTGCCTCAGCCTCCCAAAGTGCTGGCATTACAGGTTTGAGCCACCATGCCTGGCGCTGCAATTGCTTTTTAAAATACAAAGACGTTAAGGCTCAAAGTAATTGAGTAACTAAAGTCAAAATGTTAACAAGTATAGCCTGAAATCAAAATTCTTTCAATTAAGTTCTCAAAGCCTTGAGTCTTAGTGTTCTCTGAAAAATTTTCACTTGCCAGAACTTAATGTTCTTTGCTGGTGAGGGATCAGATAGGAGAAGAATACCAATTGCTTGAGTTCAAGTCTTGATACTACTCCCGCTGGCAGCAATATTTCTGAGGAGAATGGATCCGAAAGTAATTATTTTCAAATAGTGGGCCTAGCTATATTTTTATAACGATTATCATATTTTTACAAACGTCTTGGAGACAGATAGTTTGATAACCTTTCCTTCAGTATTACCCAAACTCCCTATATGGTCTGCTAAAACATCATTCAAATCAGAGTTCTGGCATATTTAATCACATGTTCGTTTTGCCCACATCTAAAGAAAGAGAAGAACTAATAGAAACAACCAGTCCAGTTCAATGGTAAGTATGGTTTTCCAGATGGTGAGTCAATCAGCTAGAATTTTATTAAATTTGAAAGTGGCTGGATACCAGGGTTAGAGGAAATGTCACTGACCAATTCACTAATCCACCAAAATCAGAATCTCAGTCATCATATAAATCAGTTATAAAGACAGATTCCTCTGACACAAGAGAACATTAGATTTATCCAAATATTTCTATTTTGATAAATATCAGATATTCTCAGTTTCTTCAACATCAAGAACACATGAGGAAAGCAGCTATCAAGATTTGAGACAAATCTGATTGCAGTCTGTAATTTCGTTTTTTTTTTTTAAATCATCACTAAGATTGGTATATGCTCAGTAGTATTTGAATTTATTGGTGCCTCTTTGCATGACTTGACAAGAAACATTAGATTAAACTAATATTTGCATTAGTTTGAAATGGTGTCTTTAAATTGGACGGATATTTTCATTTTTTCTTGTTTGGGACCCAGGGTCCCTATACATTGATTTCATAATATAGATAATTATGTGTTTTAAAATTTTATTTTATTTTAGAATTGGGGTATACATGAAGATTTATCACACAGGTATATAAGAAGAAAGCTGAGTGAGCTTACTTTACTCTTTCCTTCACTTCCCCATTTCAAGTCAAGATCACTCTCTACAGGTTGAAGACTTGTTTTCAGCCAATAATAAAACAATATTGGGAACTAAGGGAGAACACCCATGTTACAAAAATTCTTGGAGAAATAGAAAACGAGTCTTCAGAGAAGTATCAACTGGTTGAGATGAAGATTAATCTATGCTCTAGAAAGATAACTTCATCGACGTTGGATTACAGGGAGGAATGTTGCAGTGTAAGTTGGCATTGGGGCACCCATCTTTGTCATTTAGGTCTATGTCAAATATCCACTGTTGGCTGTGATACTTCTTATTAACTTCATATAGCAAACTATTTTTGAAAAGTAAATAATAAATATTTTAAAGTTGAAAGCTGAACTACTGAAAAGAAAGATTTTTTAAAAAATACTTCCAAAGTAGATCTCCAAACCTACACGAAATCAACAGCATCAGCACAACTGGACAGATGACAGGATGACCAAAGAGGTTAGGTGAGGTCCATTTATAAATAATTAGGTACAACACACATGTTCTGATTAGCAACTTTTAGTTTATTATGGGGAGCAGTCTAAGCATCACAGACTCCATCATCATCTCTTTTCAGAGTCTACATTTAGAGTTGTGTACCATTTCTGCCTTCTCAGTGATTTTATAATCGTGTCAGCTCTACTCTCATCATCAAAACCTCCTTCTGCTCCCCAGGGGTTTAGACCAACTTATCTTCATACAGGCAGAGTTATAAACAGTATGCAGAGATTGAACAGAATTAACTAGATTGTTTTGAACAGACACTTCTAGTCAGGGTAGAGCTAAGATTTAGTCACTGCTCAGTGGTTACTCTTTCAGAAAATATGGCTTTACTTTCTAGCAATGGAGTGGTTTTCATGAAGTCTTATTTTTAAACACGGTTTTATTCCTGTGTAGTTCTTTCCAGTCTGTTTAATGTATTGAGTATATGTATATTTATTTAATTTTCTATGTTCATAATTATAGTCATATATATATATACACATACTCATATTCGTATACATACACACTTCCACACATATATATTATTTTTATTCTCTTCTTTTTACTTCATGTCATTAAATGTTACTTGAAAACTTTATTCTAATGGCTTGTCAGTCAGGTCAGGCTGCCATAAAATACTACAGACTGCATAGCTCAAACAACCGACATCTATCTCCTCATCCTTCTGGCATATGAAAGTTCAAGATCAAGGTCCCAACAAGGTTGATTTCTGGTGAGACCTCTCTCTTTGGTTTACAAATGGTGACTTTTTTGCTGGATTCTTGTGTGGCCTTTTCCTTTCCTCTGTATATGTGTGAAGAACAAGAGAGAGAGATCTCTGGTGTTGCTTCCACCTCATATTAGGATACCAGTACTTTCAGATTAAGACCCTACCCTTATGACCTCATTTAACCCTAATTATGTTCTTAAAGATCCTATCCCCAAATATGGTCACACTGAAGGTGAGGGCTTCAACATAAGAATATTGGGGAGATCCAATTTAGTACAAAAAAGTGGTTATATCCAGGAGATATTCTATGACTAAGCTTTATTCTACTAATTGATATTATTTTAAAGTTGCAATTATAATTGAAATAATCTCAAATTAAATACTTTATATAACATTTTTCATACTTTTCTTAGTATGAATACTTGCTATACTCTAAAGCTCTTGATGCCAACTGTTGAATTCATTTTCAGAAATAATGAAGTTATATACATTCCCATCAGCAGGATTTTATGTTGTCCAAGAAACCAAAATAATTTCAGGAGTAAGATAGTGAAGTGGCTTATATTCCTCCTAAACCCATATCTGGAGATTCTAGAAAGCAAGTTTGAGGTAACTGAATGCAGAAATATGCCACAAAATATGTCACAAAATACATGCCGAGTTTGTACAATATCAGGATATTTAAGAAAAGTAAATATTTAAAAGATTATAACAACAAGATTGATTCATGTTATTCTTACTTGGGGTACATGATAAGCTGTTATAATTTAAAAATGCAACATAGTACTTTAAATAAGATATAAGCTTATTTCTCTCTTACATACGATTACAAAATTTGGTAGGCAGTTTGGCACTTAGAAGCTCTTTTCCACGTGCTTATCTGGAAAGCCAGATGGTCAGGTTATGTGCTTGATTGTCTGCTGTCAAACTTCTTTCAATATATAGGTTGACATTAGTGTCTGACAATGCTCTCAATGACATTCATGTGAGATTTAGAAGGTGGAAGAGAGAAAGAGAGTTCATTATTCCCTAGAGGTTGTTGCAGACAGATGTGTGAATATGATATCATAAGCAGCTTCCAGGTATGCTTCTAGAAAAATCTACAGGTCAATTTTTACTGTATATCTGATATTCAAGGCTGTGACAGTCTTTAGGTATTTCTGAGAGATCTGTTGTGCCCTCAACAAAGGTCCTTGAAAACCAGCCTTCTTTGACCTTCACTTGTCTCATTGTTTATGCTTCTAATTCTGTGCACTAAAATTCTTCATATTTGTTTTTCTAAACAAACTCTAGCCAACATAGCATCGTGTATCAGAAGTGGCTCCAGGAAACAAAAGCTCAATTTCTGGAATCTGTAACTGGTTTTCTGCTTTAATTAGATGTGAAGGTCGTACTACATTCATGACCAATGAAAAATAAGATCCTGGTATTCCATGGCATTCACTAGAAAAATACTTCAGTTAGCACATTAAATGCCTGGAATAAAGAAGGCAAGGTAATTGGAGAAATATTAGTTCTTCAGTTAGAAAACCAGGGAGAGTAAGCAATACAGGTATATAAAACCTGTAAGTTTGAGGTTTGTACCATTTAAACCCCGAATAATTTGCAAGAAGAAAACAGTAACCTTATAGTTTTAAATTCCCAGCATAAATAATGAGTGGAAAACTGAAGAGCTTTTCTGATTACCCTGAAAAATCTCTAATTTCTTGAAGCCCAAATGCTGAATTTTCTGATAACTATACAAGTTTGAGCCTACAAAAGGCTAAATTTTAATATGGTACTTCAATTCACTATCTCACCAGTTCTTTTAAATTAAAACTGCAATGTTAATCATGTGAGACTGGGACCTTGAATTATAATGTGGACATTTGGGTGGATTCTGATGAATGTGAAGATCTTGAACTTTCTTTGAGCCCTCTTGACAATAGAAATAGCCCTTCCTTCTCCCTCAGGGATTCACTAAGTATTGCTTGGTAAACCCATAGTGATCTCACCTAAGAGAGTAGCATTTTGGGTGGATGCCAATTTTCAGTTCCAACATCCATTCATTTTTTTTCTGCTTTCAGACTCATAACTAGACTCAATTCCCAGCAGACCACAAGAAGATGACTACAGAGCCTCACCTGACAGGATGTGTCATAGACACTGAAGAATTGCAGAATTTTATCAGCTCTATTGGCAAAAACCTGATGAACATGGACAAGAATAATTTCTAAGAGTGTTATACCAGAGATGAGGTAAATTATTGCTAAATTTATTGATATGAATACACGACCACAAATCTTGAGCAAATTAATTGGGCATTAACAATAATCAATCTGTTGTCTTGAACTTAGAAGAGTGACTCTAACACTCATTTGCTTGAATGAAACCTGGGCTCAGAAGTGACCTACATCAAACAAAGTTGAGATTTTAGCATATCTTAGTTATACTTGAAAAGAAGACATCTAAAGGCTTAAGGAGATAAGAATGTAAGAGTGACTTTATAGTGCACTATGCGTTTTCCATTCCATAACTTCATTTCCTGGAACTGTACAGAAGACATTTTCCCACCCATGCCTTGAGCAATATTTTTGTGCAGGAAGTACCATTATTCTTGAAAAAGCTTCCTATTGGTTGCTCTCTGCAAGCCAAAGATTAGAGCTAAAGATAGTGTCATTGCAATGAGCTGTCTGGCTTCAGTGGAATGATAAGATACAGGGCTGCAGATGTCACTTAACCATCAGCAACCAGATGAGCATAGTCATCATAATGGGTAACAATGCTGGCAGTTACCAGAATGTTTTGACCCACAAATAGTTTTGGTAATGGATGATTATAGTTTTAAAATAGATTCACATTTATTAAAATTGAGTATGAAAACTTTATGACTTATCCAGTTCCCCAACTTGAGTCAATTCACAGACCTAGATTATGAACTTTGACACAGATAGGTTACTTGTTGCATTCTGAATGTGTGCATTCTACCTTTGCATCAAAGGTATTTGCTCCAATTAAAACCTTTCCAGACAACAGGATTGACTGAGAAGATATCTAGAGCAAACATCTTATCTTTAAGGAAGTTTCATATATCACATTTTCTCATCTCTCATTGATATAAAAATACTATCATGGCAGTACTAGCAGTACTAGCTGCAAAGGAGGTTGAGAATGTAATCTGTTGCTGAGAGGCTACGTGCCCTGTAAAAATGCCAAGAAATCCATTACTAAAAACAGAAGAGAGAAATAGGTAATGAGGTAAAAAATGTTAGTATCTACTACATCCTTAATAATGCATTTTCATTTTTTGGACTGAAATTCATACAGCGTAACAGCTTTTTTTTTTTAATACTAGTAATTCTGTCTCTGCTTGCTTGATATATAGAATATGTTTAGAATCCTGAACCTTAAATATGGAATGATACAAATTTTTTGATAGCATATGGAGAGTGTTTCCAAAAATTAACCATGGCCTTTGCCTTAAAATAAGTTTCAATAAATATCAAAGAACTGAAATAATAGAATCCAGTCTCTCTCTGATCATGAGAGAAACTAAAAATAACAAGAGATAATTGAACAAAATCTCTGTTTTCAAATTTAAAAAATCACACTTTAAAAAATGATGGCTTTAGGATAAATAATTAAAATTAGAAAATATTTGCAATAATTATCCTAAACCACACATAGGAAAAAGCTAATGCAGCACTTCATATAAGTGTTGTCAGAGACGGCAAGGTTCTGAAAACAATAAGTGAAGTGTTTATTATAAGAACTTAGGAAATCAGCAAAATTTTAAAAGATCTGCACAAAACTTTGGTGCCCTATATTGAAGAATTTCCTTTGGTATGCTCTAATTTAATTCAATTACTAAAAACAAATCAAAATGAAAACTACCATTCTATTTGTTTTTCTAACAACTATATCAAGATTCATATGCCCAAATCTGAACTCTAGCCTACTTGTCTTATTGTTTTCTTTTCTTTCAGTAAAGATTAACTCTCTTCTATCCGTTACTCATGGCACAGGTTATGGTATCCAAGTTGACTTCTCTCTTCCAGTCTGGATAATTGATAATGTTTTTCTCTTCTTTATTCAGAATAAATGTGGAATCTAATCATTCTCAATATTTTCGGAGTTAAAATGAAACAAATCACTAAGAAGAGCAATACCCTAAATAATTCAAGAAATATTACACTAAATTTAAGAATATAAAAGCAAAACTGTAAAAACAGTATGATTCTATTTAGGTACAGTTCTAGAGCTAGCTATAATTTTAAAAATCAGAAGGTTTATGAGGAAACTTTCTGGTATGAAAATTTTATGTATATTTATTGGGGAGTGGATTAGCCAGAAATATACACTATTGAAAACTAATTTAATTGTACTATTAAGATGTGTTATTAAATGTTCATTTAATTATATATAATTTTTGCCTAAAACAATAAACGCAAAAATATTTAACTCTAACTAGTAAGTTTACTTTTTATGGTGGAATATAGTAAGAGTTATTAAAACTGCCATTGGTTCTAGTAGGTTTGAGCAAATGAATACATATTGTCCACCACAGAGGATAATGAAAGTTATTATTTTCTCAATATGGTGAAAGGAGTTAAAAATATGGAAAGTAGATAGTCTATCATGAAGCCTACACTATTGCATTATGTTTAAGGTATCGGTACAAGTTCATAATACCTATATTCTATGTGTATGTGTATGTGTTTGCGTGTGTGTGTGTGTGTGTGTGTGTGTGTGTGTGTGTGTGTGTGTTTGTGTGTATCTATCTCCTATCTCTGTTTACTGAATAGGTTTAAAAACAACGCTATATCAGTGGCAATGAGCATCCCAGTTCTTAATTTTTAAGCACAATTATACACTAAAATAAACCAAGAGAAGTAGTTGATTTCAGGCAAGTGGATGGTAAATTATAAGATGAGCCTAGTATTTAATTTTGCACTGGAAAATGTAGGACTTTTTGAGTGAAAACATACTAAAAGAATGATAATTATTTCAAGTCCACTTAGGAATTTTAACTATACAAAAGTAAGGTATTCACGTATACATACATATATCAAAGAAACTACTGTAGAGATGAATTGTTAAACAGATTAAATAAACCAGAATGAGTGTTTATGTAGAAAGAAGTGTAGGCATGGAGAAAGGGGAAGAGAAGTAGCATAAAAAATAGTAAAAAAGTAAAAACCAAAAAAGTAGTACCTTATATTCTCATCACTATTGTCTCTCATGAATTTATGGGTATAGTTAAATTCTCTTTACATTTAGAATAAATATTTAAAAGGTAAAGACAATAAAACATTCAAACATGTTTATTGAAATTATTTTTAAAATTATAAAAACTGTTAAGAAAATAAAACCTCAAGCATTTGTAGTAGTAGTTCTTCAATGGAGTTTTTTGCACGTTAATTCTTCATTCATTCTGTCTGCTTTAGACCATAGGAGGAGGGTTCAGTTACTTTATCAATAAACAATATGACACACATGATGCCACAGATATGTATATGTAAGTGCATCTGTGACACATATTGTTCAATGTAGCCAACAAAGAAATTGGCACCAAATAAGTTATTGAAAAACATTTTGGGTGAATAACATGAAAGCTTTAATAGGTAGTATTTAAAGCAATAAAGAGTATACAAAAGAGTTTTTTTAATTGTTATTTTCCTTACTTCTTTATTCAGCTTTATTCATTTAACAAGATGAAGCAGATGTGCTGCTTTAATCTTGTTAATCTTTCAGTCATACATAAGAGCAATTTTGTTGATAGTTTTAAATTTTATTTTGTTGTTGATGTATTTTGCTAGCCATTTGCTGTGCCATGAAGTAGCATTGAATACATCATGGTGACCACAATAAAACAACTTTGAAAACACGCTGCTCTTCAGGGAAAGAGATGCAATTTCACTTTGCCTTGGTGACAAGTGACAAAGAACAAACAGATCAGAAACAAATCAGTCACCAGTAGCATTTTTTCCCTTGACTGAACTTTTGTCAATGTCACAGAAATTGCAGAACATTGGAGACTTGGTCCATATAAACCTGTAAGCGTTCATTTTCTTTTTTGTGCTTTTGTTTTCCACCTCCTTTTTATGTATTTTAAATGGACTTTGTTTCAGTTTCCAGCTGCTGGATATCTTACAGGAGTAAAATTCTGAGACGATGTATTCAAAAGACTTAAACAGTTTCAGTGATTATTTAGGCTTAGAAGTTTGTGGGATAATAAGTTGGAGTTTATCCCTGCCAGCATTTTAAATGAGTGGACTTCATTTAGGAGTGAAGTGGTCAGTAATTCAGAATGTTCTATTACAGTTGGAGAAGAAAAGTAGATAGCAAAGATAGTCCCTGAAGACTCTGTGATCAAGCAGAAAGCAGAGGTGGGGAATTAGAAAGGCTGCAAATCTAAGAAGCAGTAGCATTTCCAAGAAGAGAGAAATAAAATAGAAATAAAGGTTGGTAGAATGAATATCCTTTAAAAGTGCCCAAGAGAAATCATCCTGGAGTTTTGAATGATGATTCTTTCGTGAACAGCAGCAGTTTGAATAATATACCTTCATCTGCCAATGTGACCATAATTACTAGCCTACCTGCATTTTGCATTTCAGTGAAGAAAAGATGGTTAAACTATTTATGTTAATTTTATCCAAAATGTTCCAAGGAAATAAAAGGAATTACATACCAACAGTTCTTTCTATAATAGACCAGGATAAATGTATTCCATTTTGAGTACATAAATCAAAATCTGCTCATTTGATTAGTTTTGTTTTTAGCAAAGAAAATTAATGAAATCCTTCAGTGGAAAATGGTAATTTACCATTATCAATTAGTACTAATTTTTTTTATCTCTCTCGACTCTTGAGATAGAGGTCCATGAAAAATAAAACAGAGTTTATAACTTGGAAATCAATAAAAGCACTGTCTCAAAGATGCTCCTAACCCTTGTAGGTAAAGAGGAGAAAGAGAGAGACAGAAAGAAATGAGAGAGAGTGAAAACTTTGAATCAAAGGAGCAATGCACTATATTTTATGTTTTAAATTATTTTACTTAGGCAGTTTTCACTTTTTGTTCAAAAGTTACATAAAGTTCTACCATTTATTTTATATCCTTAAATTATATTTAAAAATAGCAATAGCATTATCAAACTTTTAGCATTAGTTTAGCATTTGATCACATATATACATTCAAGAAAAGTATTAATTGAACTAATCATTACATTACATTTGTCACATTTAAGTAATGTGTGTATTACTAAGCTGCCCAGGCTGGTCTCAAACCTCTGGGCTCAGGCAATCCTCTGGTCTTAGAAAGTTGATCATGGGAAAATTCTTCCATGATCACATTATTCTCCACCTAATTACTATAAATAAAAGATAAGCAGTAAATATTTTTAATTGAATAATCATTGGGGAACAGTACAATGATGGCATTCAAAGTTTCTAAGTAATTGAAAGTGAATGAAATAATTTTGTGATTTAAACTATAGTCTATGTTTGATGCCAATATGCTAGGATCTGGGGGATTTGAGGATCAATGAGTCCCCATTAATATCTGAAGAGTCAGTTGATTCAGAAAGTGAAAAATTAAATACAGAGTATTCTTGATCTGAATATTTTATACTGAAAACATCAAAAATTTAAGATAGAAAACCTAATTTTAATTTCCTCTTGTCATTTTAAAGGCTCTTTAATAGCAGTTAATTTCAAAGTCATTGCTTTTTGCTGACAGGGGCTACTGGCCATAATGAAAAAGTATGAACTTTGGGTTTAGAAAACCTAAAAGTTCAAGTCATTAATCTGTTGTTTACTTCCTTGTGACCTTGAGGAAGTTTGTATTTTTTTTAATCAGAAAAAAATAAGACCTGAGTCATAAAGTTTTGAGATTCCATTGCTATAATAAATCATAATTTAATAAAATATTTTCTACCTTTTAAATTAAATATCACAAAACATGCACATACAAAATTTTGGAGAGATGGGTAAAGTAAAACAAGTAAATTTTGTCTGTACCTTCTCTTACTTTCAACATTAATAGTTAAGACAATTGCAGAATAAAATTTGTCCAGAAACATACAGATATTTAGTGATTGACTTATTGTTGTATTCTTTAATATTATGGCATACAAACACACACAAGAACATATAAAGCTTTGCAACTTGGTGTTTTCACCAAATTATATTTCATTGATATATTTTCATTTAAATTTACTTTGGTTTTATAAATTGCCTTGCATAATTTGGTTTTATAATATAATGTGTTCTTTATTATCTATTGATGAAATATAGGTAATTTTAAATATTTCACTGTTATAAACAAGGATGCAAAATATCTATATGTATATCTGTATATCTACATCTATCTATATATACTTTTTGTAGCTATAGATGTGCTTTTTCAGATTTTTTGTACATACTTTTATTTGATATTAGCACTAGTAAATATATGATTCCTCAATAAAGTCATAATCACTCCATGAAAAAAATACCAGCACATTCATGTTTATTGCAGCATTATTCGCAATAACAAAAACATGGAGCCAACTGTGCTGCCCATCAAAAGAGGACTGGATTAAGAAAAAATATGGTACATCTACATGATGAAATATTACACATCCATAAAGATGGACAAAATTATGAGCTTCACGGTTACTTGGATGGACTTAGAGGCTATAATCTGAGTGATCTACCACAGAAACAAAGAACCAAGTATCATACGTTCTCACTCATATGCTGTCATTGAAAAACTATCATAATACTGTAAGAAAGGGATTGGCAATAGTGGGAAACTGCCAGGAAAAAGTGGGGGTGGGATTGGCAGTGGTAGGAAACTGCCAGGGGAGGGGGGACACAGCTCATCAACATGGGATACTTCATAATGAACATTTGTATATCTAACCCTGAATTGTACCCCAAATCTTTAAAATAAAAATTTTTAAAAAGAAGTCATAATAGCTGTGATAGCAATATTGATAGCAATATAGATATGGTAACTGGTTTCTATGTATTTCTATATAAATTTTAGATTATTTCTGTAGGATAGATTTCTAGAGAAACAAATTTTGTGTTATTTTGACAGACACTGCTAACACACTGTAACAAGAGTTTGTACACATTTATAGCCTTGCTAGTAGTCGACGGAAGTTCTCCCATATACTTAAAAAATGCATAACATTGTTATTTTTATACATACTAATTAACTTTGTGTTTTGTAGTTGGTAGAGGTAAGAATTGTTTACAACTTCTTATTTGAAAAATAATATGTCTAGCTTATAGAAAAGTTGCAATAATTTGTGTACAAATATACAAATAATAATTATACATTATGATTTACCTATAGTTCAGATTTTGTATCACAAGCTTTATCATTCATTTTCTCTCTTCTCTCTTCCCTGAACCATTTGAGAATAGTTGTATATATCACAGACTTTCACTTTTAAAGAATACACTGTTTATTTTTTAAGAATACATATGAGGGGGGAGATTTTTGGCATTCAGGCCCCTTGTAGTACAGGTTTCCTCCACTAGGTAAGTATTCTAGTAATCCACCAACATCATAGTACCAGCTAGCATTGCTGTGAAAGTCTGCATTCTGCTTCAGTGAATTTTTCAGGGGAAATTCAGTCATTTGCCCAATTTCATCATGGGTGACGTAAGGGTACAGTTATAATGCAAATCAAAACCGCATTGAGATACCACCTAATCCCAGTAAGAATGGCCATCAGTAATAAAACAAACAACAACAGATGCTTGTGAGGATGCCGAGAAAAAGGAATGCTTCTACACTGCTAGTGGGAATGCAAAGTAGTGCACCCTCTTTGGAAGACAGTGTGGTGATTTCTGAAAGAACTAGAAACTGACCTTCCATATGACCCAGGAATCCCCCTATTTTGAATATACCTGGAGGAACTCGAGTCATTCTACAAAAAAGATACCTGCACACTCATGCTTGTTGCAGCTCTATTCACAATAGCAAAAACATGGAACCAACCAAGCTGCCCATTGAAGTGGAACTGGATAAAAAAATGTGGTACATATACACAGTGGAATATTATGCAGTTATAAAGAAGGACAAACATATGGGCTTTGCAACAACTTGGATGAATTTGGAGTCTATCACATTCAGTGATCTATCACAGAAACAAAGAACTATCAGATGTTCTCACTCATAAGTGGACCTTGAACAATTATCATAATACTATAAGAAAGGGATTGGCAGTACTGGGAAACTGTCAGGCGAGGGTTGGTGCAATTGGCAATTGAGAGAAACTGCCAGTGGAGTAGGGGGCACACTTCATCAACAAGAGTACCTACATAATGAGCATTTGTATACCTACCCCTGAATTATACCTCACATCTTTAAAATAAAAAAGGGTAGTTGTTCACACTATACTGACTGTTCAGCAGCTTTTGACCAAAAAACAACTTGATCCCTGTACCCCACTCTCCTCACTGAATCTTGCCCTGGGTGACTTTTTTCTTTTTTGGTTCCCCAATTTTTAGAAAAAGTCCTCAGAGACAAATATATTGCTTATGTGAAAGAGATGAAATAAAAATGACAGAAGCACTAAAAGGCATCAAAATTGATGTCTTCAAAAACTGTTTTGAGCAATGGAAAAAGCATATCAATAGGTGTATCACATCAAATGTAGAGTTCTTTGAAGCAGACTGAAGTTTAAATGTGTAAGAATAAATACACAATATTTTATAAATAAATTCTGGATTCTGGGGGTCTTTCATATTTTTTGGTAATTTTAATGTGTTGATTATGTCTTTACATTTCTACTTCTGATATTTGCTTGATCATATCCTTGTCTTTTCTTCTGAGTCATTTGTCTATTTCTTATTAATTTATAAGGGTTTCTGTATAATGAATAGAAAAATTCTTTTGTCAAATTTTGTGTCAGTTTTTTTTCTTCATGAGTGTTGGGCTTTGTATTATACAACAAAAATTTTAATGCTAGTAATGCATAAATATTGACCTTTATTTTTTAATCTGTCTTCTTTAATAAACTTGGAATTTCATTTTGTGCACCATATGGTTTATGGAAAGATATTTAAAGTGCCATTTCTTGAACTTTGAGAATGGAAAGCTAGTGTCTACTTTTTGTAATTCTTCCTGTAGCATGTGTGTACCAGCTCTGTAAATTTTATAAACACATACTAAGTGCCTATTTTATACTAAGCACTGTGTGAAACTTATTATTTAATAAAGAGGAGAAATGTGTGGTAAACAATCTCCAAAACTTTAAAAAGAAAAAAATGGTGTCCCTGCTTTCATTATCCCACCATCATTATTCTTCTTTTCATTAGAATCCTGGATACTTGGTATACTTACTCATTTCTTGGGATCCTCCAATATCATGCTTCTTAATATTGGTGTGTGTGTGTGTGTGTGTGTGTGTGTGTGTGTGTGTGTGTGTGTATTTTAACTCCTATTAATTACATGAAGCAAAAGTTTCCCCCTCTGCCTAAGACGGAATCCTTCAACAGTTGCACTTATGACATTTTGAACTTGATGACTCTTTGTTGTGGGGGCTGTCCTGTACATTGCAGCATCCCTGGCCTCTATCTACTAGATACCTATAACACTCAATGCTCTTTCAGTCATTGCAATCAATAGTGTCTCTAGAAATGTTTAAGGTCCTCTGTGGGGCAAAATCAACATTTGAGAGTAATGGTTTATAAAATCAAGTGAGTCCTAATTTTCATGTCTGGCCTGATTTATAAATACCATATCATTTTAGGAGTAAAACATACTGGAGAAACTAATATAATTTAATGTACTTCCACAGCATCTTTGAAACTAGGAAGAGCTAACCACCTACATAGAAGAGAGAATACTGACAGAAACCAATATTCTTTTCTTCTTTGCTTTATTTTTTCAGATACTTTCATTTACTAAAAGCATTAGTGAATCTATAATCATTCTGCAAATAGATGATGATAACTCTGGGAGGAATGTAGGATAAGTAATTGGTTTCTATTTTCATAAGTTAGCCTCATTTAAAATAAGACTTACAACCTAAAAATGATTATTTAAAGAAGGTAGAAATTTGCAAAAATGTAACCCTTTTTTATTATTGTAATAATAATTACAAGAAAGCTTCTTATGTGTGTATTTCTCAATATAAATTTGTTTTTTCTCACAACACAAGAACATATATACACATAGACATCCATCCTTACAAACACATATATGTGTATATGTATATTTGTGTTTGTGCATTGGTTTTTCAATTAACTTGAGAATACACACATTAATATATGTTATATGTAAGTGTTTGTATACATCTTATACTTGCATATGTGTGTATGCATATGTATGTTATGTTTAATTTTAATATTTGATTTATTGTGTTTTGCAGACTTTTGTCTAATTCCAAAATAGTCATGTGCTCTTTGCATATGTGATATTTGAGTATTAGAAATCACAGCTAAAACAGTACACAAATTATTTAATAAAGTGTTCAATTAATCAGTCACAATTACTTCCAATTAACAATAATGAAATTAGGATTATGTAAAGAAGAAATATTATTTCATAGACGTGCTACTCAATTAATGTGAAAAATAGCTAAGATCTTGAATGTTTTGTGTTTTGGGATAAATATTTATCTAAATTCGGTACAGAAAATATATAATAAACCATAATCACTATAAAATAAGGAAAAGTAAATTTCAAAAATTTTGTTTTTTAAGAAGTTTTTGTTTTCATTGTGTGTCCACAATATCAAGTTGGGTAAGTACAACTTCCCTCATACTTCATCTTTGCATCATCTTGAGCCATTCTTTTAAACAAGTCATTGTTACGGGAATAAGTAGTTTCCATGAGGCCACCAGTATTCACTCATCTCAGTCCTCTTTGTATCTCTTGCTTATTTTTCTCCTGTATGTATCTGCTATCACTACGTGGTTCACTTATAAAACTTTGTTCACCATTTTGGCACAAACTTGGAAATGTAAGGTAATAGCTCCCGGGGGAAAACTTGATGAAATGAATATGGAAATCTATAGATAAATACTTTTTCTTCTGTGTTTTTGTGACTATGGTACGGGATTTCTAGAAGGTTTGTGTCAGTCAAGTTTCAACTAGAGAAGCAGAACTAGTAGGAGACAGATAGAAGGTAAGTAGTTTAGATAGATAAAGATTTCTTTCAAGAAATTGGCTTATGTAATTGAAGGATCTGGCTAGGCAAATCTGAAATTCACAAGGCAAGTCATCAGGAAACACAGGCTGGAACTTTCAGGCTGTAGCTGAAACTGCTGCTCATAAGGAAACTTTCTTCTTCATCAGAGAAGGCTCACTTCTGCTCTTTCAACTGATAAAATCAATCCCACCAAGATTATGTGAGATAATCTCCCCTCCTTAAAGTCAGTTGATTATAAATTTCAATCAAATCTGCCAAACACCTTCCCAGTAAAATCTAGATGAATGTTTCATTGAACTTAGAACTGTAGCTTGGCCAAGTTGATACATCAAGCAGACCATCAGAGAGTTTGAGCCTTATTTGTTCAGAACAGAAATCATCTTAATAACACATCCTGGGTTTGGTGTTCCTTTTTCATCCTTCCCTAATGAAATATCTCTCCTTTGGTTAAAATAGCTTGCTTGGCATAAGTAACTCCATTTTGTTAAAATCCTCCATCTTAGCTGCCTGCCTGACATAAAAATGGCACCCCCAATGAACACGTGTGATTGTTGTAATGTTCCCATGACCACAGGCCCACAGCTTTGTTCTCCTGAGCTGTTCATGCTGACCATTTTTGTTTGTTTGTTTGTTTGTTTGTTTGAGTTGGAGTCTCACTCAGTTGCCCAGACTGGAGTGCAGTGGCTGCTCGTGGCCACCGCAGCCTCGACCTGCTGGGCTCCGGTGATCCTTCTGTCTCAACCTTCCAAGTAGATGGAACTACAGGTACTCGCTACCATGCCTGGCTAATTTTTTGATTTATTGTAGAGATGAGGTCTCGCCAATTTGCCCAGGTGGGTTTCAAACCCTCAGGCTCAGGCAATCCACTCACCTTAGCCTCCCAAAGGCATGAGATTACAGGCTAAGCCACCGAGCCCGGCTCTGCTGACTGCTTTTGTTTACCATTTGAAATTCCCTAGCCACAAGTTCCTTGTTCTAATTGTACCCTTTCTTCAGATGTGTGCCAAGTAATTGTTTCCTTTTATTTTTAGTTCCTTGTTTCCTCATACCCCTGTTATGTAGCCCACTTGCGATTTTTACCTTTATAAGTTCTTGCTAATTTTGCTCAGGGTCGAGAGCTTCTTGGTGTGAGCCTACTCTTGACTACATGATCATAAAGGACTCGTAATTTGAACTTGATGGGCTGGCAATTCTCCTTTCTTGCAATCTGGCTATAACATTAGCACCTCAGTCTTGATCCCCAAGAGTACATCCCCATACATGTCAACTACCTGCATGTAAACACTTGTCTTAGGCTCTGATCTGTGAGATGAAGAGACAGTTTGAGGTAACATATATCAAAGCAGCCTTATATAGCAGCCCCTCTGGATGGAATTCTGGAAATGGTTTACCCGAGGTCAGACAGTAATTGGGACTCCATTGATATTGATGGTAAGGGAATAATAATAATCTCTGGCATGCAGACACATTATCATTACTAAGAATCTCACTGGTGGAATATTTCAGTGAGGTGCATATTTGTTTCCCATGGTTATCATAAGAAATTTCTATAAATGAGTGATTTACAGTAACAGAAATTCATCATTTCACAGTCCAGAGGCTAGGAGTCTAAAAATTAAGGCATTGGAAAGGCTGTACTTTCTTCAGGTGCTCCAGGGCAGAATTGATTCCATGCCTTCCTTCTAGCCTTTGCTGGCTACCGGCAATTCTGTTTTCCTTGATGTGTAGCCTTCATTTTTACTTGTTTTTATCTTTTGTTTTCATCTTCTATGTGTCTGTCCCAAACAACCTAGCTGTTATCATGCAAAGACACATGTAATTGTATTTAAGGCCCACTTAGATGATCCAAGATAAATATCTCCTCTCATGATCTTTAACTTAATCACGTCTTTTGTTACATAAATCTATATCCACAGATTCAGGTTGCTAGTACACATATGTTTTAGGGGCATATTCAGCACACTACAGGTTGGAGGGTAAAATGTTGGTTTATAATGTAGACATTGCACTTGAATAATACAGTGATAACAGAAATGACGAGGACTGGAAGTGGAAGGCTTGATAATGGTTTCAGAACCCCTGGAAACAGAAAATGACATAGTCAGAGTAACAAATTATCAGTGGCACACTGTAAATTTCAGTAAACCTTCATGGAAATAGATAAAAGGACTCTTGTCATCTATAGCTGCAAGGTACCCTGTGCTGAAAATCAGACTGAAATTTAGTTGTGATGATTGCAGATCTTCCAAAAACACCATATGATCATCTTTGCATATTTATGCCAAACTCTGGACTCTGATAGAGGCAAAGTAGAATGCTGATGTATAAGATGGGAATATTTTTGTCAACAAAATTTTACAATCTTAAATCATCAATTTCCCTGGTTTTCCCAACCAAAAGAAGCCACTCTGTCCCTCTTGGTATAATACAACAGCCTTCTTTCACCTGGAAACCGAATAAAGATCTCACTTGAGGCAATTGCCTCTAAGTTGCTCTTCGTCCACCACAATACCATTATTTCCGGGTTTATCTTAATTTGCTCATGAAAACAATATGTGATTTGATTGTTACAAACCCAAGCTGGGAAATGGCCACAACTTAACTACCTTCCCAAGGAAAGACCAAAATAAACTCTTCAACAAAATAATAAGATATGCAATGTCAAGGTTTCATGAGGATATTTAAGAAGCTCAGTTGGCTAACTTGGCAATAGGAGATATTGACATGGAAGTAGTTTCCCTTCTGTAAATGGAATTGTTAATATTTTCAAATCCTAGAGATTAAAAGATAGCACTTAATTATCAGAGGCATGATGGAAGTAATTCACAAAATAGATTGCATGGTTGGAGTGGTAATCAGAGTTTCTTGATCTACAGGGACCTAAACCAAAATGTTTCTAGAAGTGAGACAGCAACTAGAGTCATATTTATTTACTAAGACCTGTCAGGCTACAACCATATCCTAGGAAACTCTAGTTAACATATTATTTCAATAAATGGTAGCTGAATTTAATAAATAAAATGGTAGTATATAAAAAATAGACCATAAATTTAAATTGGTTAATTCCTAAAAGTTGTTTTTCCATACTTATAGTTGTAGAGATGAGACAGATATGGAGGGTACTCCTATATGTAATATGATTCTAAAGAGTTTGAATAATTTTCACCCTGTATAATTTCAGACTAGAGTTACTTATTTTACATCTCTTTTCCCAATAACCCAAGAAGTTAGCTGACATCTATAATTATGAACTCATAAATCTTTTGTGAATTTAGCTGTTGGCTGTTTAAGAAGAAATTGCTGATAAAGGAATTTATTGTCTCAGAATTTGCAAGTAAAGAAATAAAACACTTCAATGCTTTAACTTTGTAAACTTAGAGCATAATTACTACTGATAAGTGTCTCTTTTCCTAAATCTATAATGCATCTTAAGTAGTTTTTCAGTTCTTCCTAAAAAAAATATGAGACACATTCAAAGAAAACAAACATGTATATTGCATGTATGCTAATTTTGCTCATTAATGAGAAGAGTATTATACTCTAATTTTGCAATTATTTAATGATATTTAAAATATCAAATAATCTAAAACATGAAAGGAGATTTACAATAGAATGTATTATCATAATGCAAATTGGCTATCATTACCATAAGCTAACATGGATCTGTTGATGTTTATTTAAAGTAAGTACTTTACTTGTTGAAAGTGATGAAGAGAAACAGAATTTTATGAATTTATGCAGGGGAATCAAAAGTACCTGATTAATATTTTCTTCAATAAAAGATATGCTTCTTAGGATTATACTAGTAACTTACTCTGAAGAAGTTTATGACCTGCTTCTATGATTCTGGTCCTCTTGAGTCTTCAGATATTAGTAACTAATGAATGGTTACCCTAAATCCAAATCTGACACTGTCATATTGCAATCAGTGCTCCTCACTAGATCTTTGGAAACAGAACAAAATGTATGTGGTGACTGGCTCCAAATGTGGAAAATAAAAGGCTGGTTTACCCAAAAGAGATCTAAATTAAGTTTGCATTATTGTATAGTTGGTGTGCTTCCTATTGTTTCTATGCTTAAAAGCAGAGATGGTTAGAAGACAACTGCTACCTTACATAGGGCAGAACCACTAACATTCTTATATATCATCCCTGTGTAAGAAGACCATTATTATCTTCTTAACCACTGTAACATTATGTGGGGTTTATTGGTGGTGAGAACTAGAAGAATAGCCAGTGCCATCAGCCATCAGTTCGTAGACCTAGACTAGGACTTCATTACAGTGTCTCTTTAGATTCAGTGGCAAATTGTATTTCGCTAATAAAATATTCTATTTTTCTCTGGCAGAGTCTAGACTTTAGCATAAATATTCAAAGATGACCATTTGGTGTCTTTGGAAGCTTTGCCATCATCACAGTTAAATTTCAGTCTGATTTTCAGCACAGAGTACCTTGAAGCTACAACTGGCAAAAGTCTTTTTCACTATTTTCATGAAGGTATTCTGAAATTTACAGTGTGCCCTATGCTGGTAGTTTGCTACTTTGAGCTCACCATTTTCTTCTTCTTGGGGATCTAAAACCAATATCAAGTCTTCCAATTCTAATCCTCATCATTTCCATTGTCGTTATGTTATTCAAATGTAATTGCTATATTATAAATCAAAGGAACAAATCTATTTATTAGTTGCCTGTTTGTTTGATGAAGAAAGGTTGTATGTTAAATGCGAAGAGCTTCTGGATTTGTGTGTATAAAAAGAAAGTTGTGAATATGCAGTATTTATTTTTCTTTCTTTCTTTTCCTTTTCTTAAATTTTGCTTCATTAAAGAGCTTTCTTTCCTCCACTTTGTGTAAATTTTGAAGGAAGAAAATAACAGGATGCTAACCTAAAAGATATATAGGTAGGCTAGACAGGGCTGGTTGCACTCTCTCACTTTCTCACCTGGGTAAGTAAATTGTGAACAGAGACACACAGAAAATTTATTGAAAAAGCATCAACTAATATTATAGCAATAAATAGAAAATTCATGTTACTTGTTGCTAAAAGCTTTGGGTCTGCTCAAATACCTTCTCTTCTTCTAGTTAAGTACATATTCTTTCAATCTTGTGTTCAAATACCCTGAATCTATTCACTGAACTATTTTGATTTTGTGAAGAAAAACTATTTTCCTAGTTTTTATTATTAGTTCAAAAATATTGGCTCTAATTTTCACAATCGGAAAAAAAAAAAGAGAAAACTACTGGAGACATGAAAACTGGATAATTTTTTAAAAGATTTAATGTTTTGCGTTAGTTTTATTATAGTGTTAAATAAAAAAATCATAATTAATAAATCATATTATTTAATTATTCCAAGGATATTTAGAACAAGACTAAGAAACACGAAATGATAATTTTCAAGAAAATTTAAAAAAAATTATTAAAGAGTACACAAGTATGATGAAAACACAATTGTTAAAAATGGTTAAATTTGGAACACTCATAAGTTGCTAAGAATACAAATATTATAGTAACATAAAACCTGATTACCCATATATTTGTATATGTGCATATATAGACAGTATCAGGCCAATGGGGAAAAATATATTGACTGTTGCTACTTTTAGCTTGTATTATAAATGATTTATGTTTTCTTATTTATATCTACATGCAAAAACATTTTCAAGTATTAAATGAAGATCATTTTGTCATGTCTTGAAATGTTTAAGGCAGAAACCTTGATGGATCTTAAATTTTACCCTTGCTTACATGTATATTTACAGATAAATGATATAAACATGCATAGTTACATATATATGTACATACATACATACTAGCAGAAACATGAAACCTCTGGGTCAGAAATCAGAACTTTATTTACTCATAACCATACAAAAAAAAACCAGAATAATATGCTATCATTGGTTCCTGTGTTATGGCTATCAAGAGAAACAGAGCCAATAGGAGATACAGCTAGATGATTGAGAGATGATGGACAGATAGCTGGATATATAGATAGTAGATATATATTACCTACAGATATAGAAAGAGATTTATTATGAGAAATTGGCTCACATGATTATGGAGTCAGAGAAGTTCCACAACCTGCCATCTGCAAAACCTAAGAGACGCAGGAAATCTGGTGATGTGATTCTAGTCTGAGATTAAAGGCTCAAAACCAGGAAAGCCAATGGTGTAAATCACAGTACAAGGGCAAGAAAAGACTAATGTCTCCATTCAAGCAGGCAGGTAGGAGTTAAAAGTGTTGAATTCCTCCTTCTGTCTTTTGTTCTAGTCATATCCTCAGTGGATTAAATGATGCCTACAAACAACGGGAAGAAAAATCCACTTTACTGGGTTCACAGATTGAAATGCTAATCTCATCCAGCAGCACCCTCACAGATACCCTCAGGAATCATACTAAATTTGGGCACCTCATGGTCAATCAAGTTTCAAAAAAATTAATTACCATATATAGCTAGTGCGTTTCAAGAAATTTGTTGATTTTGTTTAACTTATCAAATAGGTAGAATAGAGCTCCCCATAAGATACTCTTACTATCCTTTCAATTTGCATAGTATCTGTAGTAATGTTATTGCTTTCATTTCTGGTATTAGTAATTTATGCCTACTAAATTTTGCTGTTGTTTTGGCTAGCCTGGCTGGAGGTTTTATTGACTTTTTAAAAGAACCAGTTTTTTGTTGCTTTAATTTTCTCTATTTCATTTAATTTTTTTTTTAAGTTGGAGTCTCACTCCTTCCTTCAGGCTGGGGTGCAGTGGCACATACGCTCACGGCCACCCCAGCATTGACCCTCTGGGCTCCCGCAACCCTTCTGCCTCAGCCTTCTGAGTAGCCGGAACTACAGACACAAATTACTGCCTGTTTTTTTTATTTTATCGTGCAGATGAGGTCTTGCCAAATTGCCCAGGCTGGTCTCAAAGCCACAGGCTCAGGTAATCTACTCACTCAGCCTCCCAAAGTGCTGGGATTACAGGTTGAGCCATCGAACCTGGCCTCATTCAATTTTTAATGCCATTTTTTATTTTTCTGCTTACTTTAGGTTTAGTTTTCTTTGTTTCTCCATATTCACAAGATAAAGCTTAAGCCATGCCCGCACCACACTGTGCCAGGCTGACCTGCAGCACCCGACTGCCTTGCACTCCGCCTCCCCTGGCTCTACCTCCAACCTTTACATTGAAAACTCTAAAACCCTGCTCAGAGAAATCAAAGATGACACAAACAAGTAGAAAAATATTCCATGCTCATATACTGGAAGAATCAACATTATTAAGATATCCATTCTACCTAAGGCAATCTACAGATTTGACCCAATACCCACCAAATTACCAGCAATATTCTTCTCAGATCTAGAAACAACAATACAGGAATTCATATGGAAACATCAATGACCAAGAATAGCCAAAAAAATCTTCAGCAAAAACAAACAAATAAACAAAAACAACAACAACAAACAAAGCAGGAGGTATCACACTCCCAGACTTTAAACTTTACTATAAAGCTACAATAATTAAAACAGCCTGGTACTGGTACAAGAACAGGCATATAGACCAATGGAATAGAATTGAGATTCCAGAAGCAAAACCTACATTTCTCAAACAACTCATCTTTGACAAAGCCTCTACCACCCACCACTGGGGAGAGGAGAACCTATTCAGTAAATGGTCCTAGGAAAACTGGCTGACCACATGTAGTAGATTGAAACAGGACTCCTACCTATCCCCATACACAAAAATTAACTCAAAATGGATTAGAGACTTAAACATAAAATCTCCAGTTATAAGAACCTTAGAAAATGTAGGAGATACACTTATGGAAATTGAACTGGCAACCAATTCCTGATCAAAATCTGAAGAGGCCAGACCATAAGAGATAAGATAGACAAGTGGGACCTCATCAAACTGACAAGCTTCTGTAAAGTCAAAGAAACCATCAAGAGAGCAGGGAGACAGCCCACAGACTGGGGAAAAAAAAACATTTGCCAACTCCATATCTGACAAAGGTCTAACATCTAGGATCTACAGGATACTCAAATGTGCTGAAAAGAAGAAAACAAACGACCCCATTACAAAGTGGGCAAAAGATATGAATAGACAGTTCTCAAAGAAGACATATGAGCAGCCAACAGACACATGAAAAAATGTTCAGCCTCACTAGTCATCAAGGAGATGCAAATTAAAACTACACTGAGATACCACCTAACTCCAGTCAGAATGGCCATCATCAATAACCCAAAAAATAACAGATGCTGGAGAGGATGTGGCTAAAATGGAACACTTCAACACTGTTGGTGGGAGTATAAACTAGTATAGCCTCTGTGGAAAATAGTGTGGTGCTTCCTAAAAGTTCTAAAAATCGACCTTCCATATGAAACCGCAATCCCCCTACTGGGAATATACCAGGAAGAACTCAAATCACTCTATGAAAAAGATACCTGCACATGTATGTTTATCACAACATTGTTCACAATAGCAAGAACATGGAACCAACCATGCTGCCCTCAAAAGGGGACTAGATAAAAAAATGTGGTACATATACACAATAGAATATTACACAACCAAAAAGAAGAAAAAAATCATGAACTTTGCAGCAATCTGTATGGATTTAGAGACTATAATACTGAGTGATCTTTCACAGAAACAAAAAACTGAGTATCACATGTTGTCATTCATAAATGGACCTTGAACACGTATCATAATACTATAAGAAAAGGATTGACAGCAGCGGGAAACTGTGGTGGGGTGGAGGGGGCGGATGTGGGATTGACAGTAGTAGAAATCTACCTGGGGAAGGGGGGCACACCTCATCAACAAGGGTACCTGCACAATGAATATTTGTATACCTAACTGAATTGTACTCCACAATTTTGAAATAAAAAAAAATTAAAGTTAAAAAAAGAAAGCTTGAACCATTTACTTATGTGTTTTGTATATGAATTAGTGCTATAAATTTTCTTCTCAATGCTGCTTTTAGTATACCTCACACATTTTTATAAGTTGTATTAAAATTTACTTTTTAAAATATTTTAATATATTTTAAAAAGTACCTTGAAATATTGCCTTTGACCTATGGATTATTTAGAAATGTGTTACTTAATTTTTAAATAGTTGAAGATTTTCTAGCTAACGTTTTGCTACTAGCTTCTTATTTAATTCCTTTGTGACTTTAGAATGTATTCTGTATGGTTTTGATTTTTTTAAATTTGTTATGGCATGCTTTATGACCCAGCATGTAGCCTATCTTGGTGATTACCTCACATGACCTTGATAAAAATGTTTATTCTTCTTTTGTTGAATGAAGCTTTAAAAAAATGTCAACTAGATCAATTTGAATAATATCGTTGTTAGGTTGATCTACATTTTTACTAATTTTCTTCCTGCTTATCTATTAATTATTCACAAAATGGTGTTTATGCCTGAAACTAAATTGGTAGATTTGCCTATCTTTTCTTTGCTGTTCTATCAGTTTTTGTCTCATGTATTTTGATACTCTTGTTAAATGTATGGTTTTATAGAATTATGTTGTGGTTTTTAGAAAAGTCACACATTTTGCATTGTGTAATTACCTTTTTTCATTCCTGACAATCATCTCTGTTTTCATGTCTGATTTATTTAACATTAGTATAGCTACTTCAGTTTTCTTTGTTAGTGTTATTATCATATATATATATACACATATATATAAATTTTTCATTCTTTTATTTCCAACTTACTTGTGTTTTGATATTTAAAGTGAGTTTCTTTTAGTCAACATACAAGGGAAACTCCCCCCCCCAAAAAAACCAGAATTTATTTACAAAATAAACTGTGCATTTATTCTTACCTATTTAAACTTCAGTCACCTTTAAAGTACTTTCTGCTGGATGCAATACACCTATTGAGGTGCTTTATCCACTGCTCAAAATAGTGATTTAACTCATTCTTTCTTTAAAAAAAAATTTTTTTGAGTTTGCGTCTCATTCCATCGCCCAGGCTGGAGTACAGTGGCACATTCATGGCCACCCCAGTGTCGACCTGCTGGTCCCAGGCAATCCTTCCGCCTCAGCCATCCAAGTAGCTGGAACTACAGGCACGTGCTACCATGTCTGGTTAATTTTTTTTAATTGTAGAGACAAGTTCTCACCATGTTGCCCAGGCTGGTCTTGAACCCGTGGGCTCAGGCAATATTATCGGGCCTCCCAAAGTGCTGAGACACCATGCCCAGTTTAACTTGTCAATTTTGATTTCTTTTAGTGCTTCTGCCATTTTTTGTTTCACCTCTTCCACATTGACAAATTGTTTCCCTTTGAAGAATTTTTTCTTCTGGGAAAACAAACAACAAAAAAAAGTCACTTGGGCAAGATTGGATGAATAAGAGAGTGGGGCATGGGGATCATGACATTATGGTTCAAAAACTGCTGAACACTTGACATAGTGTGGGCAGCTGTGCTGTCATGGTGGAAGAATCAGTCACCTGTTCGCCACAACTCAGGATGTTTCTTCCACAAATAGTGAGGCAATCTTCTTAAAACTTCCAGATAAGAGAGAACTTTGATCATTTGATCCAGAGGAACATATTCTGAGTGTACTACAAGGGAACTGCCTTCCAAAAAGATAATTCAAGGTTTTTGGGGTCCCCTCTCAAATAGTTGACTCTTTTTTAAAAATCTACTCTGACAAATTCTTTTAATTGGTTTATTTAGACCATTTACAGTTGAAGTGATTTTCAGTACTGTTGGATTAATATCTATTATGTTTGTAACTGTTTTATATTCATTGCTCTTGTTCTTGTCTCCTACTTTCCCACCATGTCTGGTTTTAATTGACCATTTTGTATTATGTCATTTTTATCTTGCTCTTTACACATCAATTATATATCTTTTTTAAATGTTCTTAAATCTTATCTTGGTGTTCACAGTATACAATTTCCCTTAATCCACTCCCATATATACTATATCACTTCACATGCAGTTCAGGTTATTTTTAACATAGTATTTAGAATTTCTTCCTCCTGTCCCTTAGGACATTGCTGTCATTCATTTCCTGTAACTATGCGCTAATATGCTCTGGTCACACAATACATTAAAATGAGTAACTCAAACAGTTATTTTTTTAGATCATTTAAGAACAAAAACAATAAAATATTTATTTTACTTTCATTTACTTGTTCTCTGGTGTTTTTCCTTTTTCATGGAAGTTCAAGTTTCTAACCTATGTCATTTTTCTTCTCCCTAAAGAACTTATTTTAATATTTACTGCAAGACAGTTCTGATGGCAACAAAATACCCTAGTTTTTATTTATCTGAGGAAGTCTTTATTTTTTTCTTCATAATTGTCAGATAATTTCACTTAATGTAAGATTTTAGTGTTTTGTTTCAAAACTTTGACAAATTCCTCACTCTGGTTTCTTCTTGCTTGCA
>NW_007248078.1:1305537-1359192 GCF_000164805.1 Carlito syrichta
TATGTGTGAGAGAGAGTGAGAGAGAGAGAGAGAGAGAGAGAGAGAGAGAGAGAGAGACTATGCATTGCATATATCCCTACTAGAGAGAGAGAGAGAGTGAGAGAAAGAGAGACTATGCATTGCATATATACTACTAGGTGTTGTCTAAGTATCCAAGATTGGCGGGGTTTGGAGTCTATCATTAATAGTGGAAAGTTCTTGACCATTATTACTTCAAGTACGTCAACTTTGTCTTTTTTTTCCTTCTCATATTAATATTTCAATTATTTGGATGTTAAATCTTTTTATATTGTTCCTCAGTTCTTCAATGCTTTATTCAGTATTTTTGTTCTTTTTTCTTATGCGTTGCAGTGTGAGAAGTTTCAACTGATCTATCCTTAAATTGACTGATTTTCTCCTCAGCTATGTTGAGTCTCTTGATGTGTCCATGAAAGGCACTCATTTGTATTATTGTGCTGTTTATCTCTAACATTTCCTTTTGACTATTCCTTAGTTTCTACGTGCTTAAATATCTTACCTGTTCTTTCCTTTTGTTTACTTTTTCCATTAGAGTCCTTGACATTTTAATCATGTTATGTCAATAATTCTAACATCTGTATCATATCCCGGACTGGTTCTATGATTGCTTTGCTTCCTCTGATTTTGATTTCAGAACTGAAAAATTTGCAGCCTATTTTCTTGAACCCCACTTCCCTCTTAACTGTGTTTTTCTCCCTTCTTGTTTGAGTTCAGGCTGGAGGGAGCAGGACTGGAGGGCTTTTTTTTCCCCCCCAGTTAAGAAAGAGTTTCACAATTGCACTCCCTGGAAATGCTTTCCCTTAAAGAGTACTCCTGCGTTGTGGAGAAGAATATAACCATGTTTCATAATAACTATTCTCTCTCTCTTCTTATCAGAGTTAAGAGGAAAAATTGCTTGAGTCCTCAATTGAAAACTCAAAAAATCATGAGGTTTTTGGGAGAAAAAAAAAACCCACTAGAGCACAGAGCCCCATAAGACTGGCTGCATGAGTTTTTACCTTCATACTAGATCTCAGTCAGTCTCCAAGAACTGGGAAAAATGACCATGTAAGAATTTATGTTAGTTCATGCTTACAGTGGCTCCTGTTGCAAATAAGCAGATCTGGGTGACTGCATCTCTCTGAGGGTTCTTGTCTCTCTCAAGTTTTGAGTGGTAGTTTACCATGCAAGCTTAGTCCCGTAATGCATCCAAGAAAAGTCACTGATTTTGAGTTTGTCCCGCTTTCTCTTATTGTAAGAATAAAAGTCATGCCTTGCATGCTTTTGACATGTTGAAGCTGAAAATGAACTGGTCTGCATTGTCTTCCTCAATCTTAATTCACTATCAACAAAACATTTTCCATAATCTTAGTTGTTGTTGATTTTCTGTCTCTTTACTTATTCCACTTACACAAACATGTAAAACTGTTTGCTATACTGTCAGAAAGTTCATGCAGTTCCACTATGCTTTTCTGTTATTGTTTGTGAATATTATAAAATACCAGATATATACATACATATGCATAAAAATTCTAATCTACAATGTGCCCTTCAGAATGGTTTTGTTTTCTACTCTGATCCTGACCCTAGAGAAGTTATTTGTAATGTGCAAATTGGTCTCCATCTCCAAATGCATTTCAGAAACTGGCAGTGTATAAGAATCACTCTGGAAGCTTTTAAAACACATCACTGTTTTGTCCACTTTGAAGAATAACTGACAATTCACATTTTACAAAGAAAATGTTCAGAAACAGTATTTTCTTTATGAAACGTTTCAGGTGACAAAAATGTGAAAAAATAAGTTAAAAAATCAGTTTTATATTTGAAATATCAACTTTGTCAAAATTGTGTGCTTCAAAAAACCCCATGAAAAGACAAGCCATAATCAAGTATATTTGCAAATTATATACCTGATAATAGACTAGCATCTAGAATATAGAAAAAAATAAGGCAACTCAATAATAAAATAAACAATGTAATTAAAACTTGTGCAAAAAAATCTGAATGGACATTTCCCCAAAGAAAATAAAAGAATAGACAATAAGCATTTGAAAGGCACTCAAGCTTGTCTGTCATTAGGAAAATGCAAATTGCAATTATAATGAGATAACACCTCACACTTATTAGAATGGTCATTAAAAAAAGTACAGACAATAATAAGATGTTGGTAAGAATAAAGAAAAAATGAAGTCTTCTTATATTGCTCATTGGAATGCGAAATTGTTCGCCTGTTTTGCAAAACAGCTTGGCAGTTTCGAAAAATATAAACATGCATTTATTCTATGATACAGCAATTCCACTCCTAGGTAGCAACCCAAGAAAACTGAAAATTGTTGATACAAATACTTAGATACGAATATTCAGAACAATCTTATTCAAATAGTTAAAAAGTAGAATTAACCTAAATGTCAACCAACCAGAGATTGAATTAATATAATGTGGCATATCCATACAATGCAAGACTATTCAGCAATAAAAGAACGGAACACTAATATATGTTACAACTTAAATGAACTTCACAAACATCATTAATTGAATATACCCAGATGCAAAAGACCACATTTTTATAATTTTGTTATAAAATGTCCAGAAAAGGCAAATAGTTGATTACAGTTGCCTGGACAGTGAATGAGAAGTGACTGCCTATGACAGAGGGATCACTTCAGTAATAAAATGCTCTAAAATTAGATAGTGTTGATCACTGCTCAACTCTAAATTCACTAAAAATGATTGATTGCATAGCTAATATGGACAAAATTTATGATAATTTAAGTTAAATTTAAATAAAATTGTTAAAAACAGTGATATGGAATGTGAGGAGAAGGTTCAAATTCTGAACATCCACATACAATAAATTATTATTTATTCTGCATGCCTGGCAGAAAAATTAGCTATGCCACATGAAATCATTGTATTCTAGAAGTTCACATTTGAAGATATCAAGAGATACAGCAAAAGATACTACAAAAGATACTATCTTCTCACAACTGAAGATGAAATACATAAGAAATTAACAATCTATGTTCCTTATAAATGGCAAGTATTTGGCAAGAGGTAGATTTTGGAGCTACAGTGAAAATCATGTCTGCTGTGGTATCTAGAATGTGACTTTTTGCGATTCACTTTATTTATTTACAAATTGTTATATTAATGTTCTCCCATGTATTATTTATAATCAGAATTTTAAATATTGACATAAAAAGATATTTAACATGGATCTTGAAATCTAATAGAAAATCAACGTTAGTTTTTACGTACTCCTCATATGTATTTTTATGAACAAGTTCCTAGCAGATATTTACATGCTAGGACTGCCATAACAAATTACCACAAACTAGGTGGCTTAAAACAACAGAAATTTATTCTCTGATGGTTCCTGAGACTACAAGTCCAAAACCAAGAGGTCAGCATGACTATGCTCTCTCTGAAGACTCTAGGAGAGAACTTCTTTTTGCCTCTTCCTAGCTACTTGTGGTACCACTGATCCTTAGTGTTCCTTAGGGGCCAGCCACATGGCAATACTCCAGCCTCTCCCTCCCTGTCAAGTGTCCTTCTTCCCTCTGTGTCTTCACATTGTCTTTCCTCTGTGCATCTCTGTGTTAAAATTTTCCACTTGTTATAAAGTGAGTATTCATCAGATGAGTGCCCACCTTAATCATGATGACCTCAATTTAACCTGATTATGTATGCAAAGACCTAATTTCTATATTAGACCACATTCCCAGGTGTTGGGGGTTAGAACTGCAACTTATCTTTTAGGGGAACACAATTCAACCAACAATGCAGGTTAAGTAAAAGCAATCATACAAAACAATTTACTAACACTAAATAAATAGATTTATTGTGATCAAAATAATTTTCTACAGGCTCCTTTGAAGTGAATGCTCGTGCTGAATTTTAAAATGCATTAGAGTCATTAAGATTTTATATATACCATGCTTTTGTACATTTAATATTATAAATTATAGGGTATAATATTTAAGTTATTTACAGTCATGCAATTTTAGTATTTCTGAAAACATTTACAAAACATGATTTTAGAGCAATGTAAATATATATTGTACCTATTTTATAACTGTAGATTAGCCAAATAAAACATAAGAGAAGATTCAAATAATGCTAATTTGCACATCTTAAGACACATTTTATTGTTATCTGGCAAATAGATTAATGATAAATACATGTGTAAGGATAGTATAATTAATTTCACAGACAGGAATTAACCTTGCTCCATGTTTGGTGTTTAAAAGTCCATCAGAACTTCTATTGAGCTCCTAACATAACTTTCAAGTGACTAAAGAAAATTAGAGTTACTGGATAATTTCATTTAAAATTAATCAGAAAAAAGTAAAATATTTTTATTTAATTTTTCTGAGATATAACACATTTAAATCTATTACTAAACCTATTGTTGCAGATGTGGGCATTTATACAATTTACATTATGGATATATTAAGATTCACTTATGGAAATAAGCATATTTTCAAATAAACTAAATTACTGTAAACTGGGCAATAATACTTGCTCAAGTACATTAAATATCAGTAATTTTTAAAAACTTAGTATAATAAATTTAGATATTAAAACAATCTCTCATTGGGTAAAATTAATTTTAAAATGTTGACACATTTCCTTATTTGAAAAAAGTAAATTCAAATAATAATTAAAATTTGATTCTCCAAGTAAGAGTACTTGAAGCAAATATGTACTATTTATTTCACATCTTCTCTGGATCATCAAAATCACAATTGGTGAAATAGCCAACAATTGGAAGGGTTTAAACTTGTTTCCCATTTATCAATTATAGTATATTCCTCCATTTTTTAAGTAGCTGATCAAATCTGACAAACAAAAAGTATTTATCTCTCATGACTGTTTTGATTCTTCAATATTAATCTCTTCAAGTCTAATGACATATGTCTAATTATAAACCAATATATTTTGTAATGAAACACATCAGGGACAGAAGCTTAGGACAAATCATGAATGTCTTTAGAATGCAATTTTAACAGATTTTTCTCACTACAAAGGTTAACGGACTTATGCATGTGCTTGACTCACATGCACACACACACACACAGCTGTGTACACATTGTTAAAGTTGAGCTCATTCAAAAGGGACACAGCTCTATTTTGCCAGCAATAGAGGTAGCTTTTGGTTGGGGTTTCAAGAAATTTCCCCAAAATAGTTCTAGCACATCTTTTATACATAATCCAGAACAGTTATTGATTCAGTAATCTTTCTGGCAGAATTCATGGTCTATATTTATGGTCTCAATTCAAAATAGGTGTTTTATATTCCAAGAACATTCCATTTTGATGGCTTCCTGTATAACATCAATGGGTACTGTGTGTCAATTTATACCACTCAGTTTCTTGGAGACATCGTGAATCTCTGCACAAATCTATGTTGAATGACATTTAATTTATCTGTTGCTACATATATTTTTAAAATAAGTGTGGTCATAAAAGTTGTGTTGAATTCAATAAAAGTCATTTGTTTCTTTGTGTGGTAGTATTAAAAATAGAAACAAAAACTAACAAACAAAAAAACTGGAACAGAATAGAATATTGAAACAAATCCACATGTTTATTTATGACAATGATGGTACGAAAACAATCATTTCAGTAAATATTGCTGGGTGATATGGATTTTCATACAGTCATAAAGCTAACCCTGCTTCCGTATCTCACACTACTTGTATAGCACAGTCACTCTTTTGGTACTATCTACTCCCGTTGAACAGAGATATATCTTTGAATCAGCATTTTCAATCCTAGATAGATACTCAGCAAAAACTCATGCACACATGTGGTAAAGGAATGTACATAAGAATCTTCATGAACCACATTATGTGTAATAATTTCATCATGAAAACAATCCAAATGTGCATTGTGTTGTAATAAATAATTATGCTACTCAAAATGGATATTTTATGATGATCAATGAGGTGTAAATACAGAATAACACCACGGAGAGGCATATTCAAGTGAAGAAGATGTACAGTACTCACAGCTCTAAAAGAGGGAGGTACCAAATGCCTCACAGGGGGTCATTAGGGAGGAGCTTCCCCAAGCAGTTGGGAGAACAGAGATAGAGTGAGGACCTGTGGATGAACTGGGAGTCAGGTACACACACAGGCCAAAGGCTACAGAGGTTTTAGTGCTGAGTTTGAATGACACTAGGTCACCATCAGGTCAAGAGGCGAGCTTGTGGCAGAGACTAATCTTATCACACTAATATACCTAGAATCCCGGACAGCATGTTCATCATCGATGGGTACTGTTGTTGAGGCATTCAGAAAATATGAAGTTTAAAGTATATAGAATACACTCATCAATATTAAATGGGTAAATTTATAAAGTTGGGATTATACACAGCAATTAAAAATAGCAAATCATTGCACAAAAATATATGATAATAGAGGCAAATAAGACACAAATAAACATAACCTGTATGATTCTGGTTATCTACATTTCAAAATTAAATCTCAAAAAACAAGACAGTAGTACCTTTGAGAAGGAGAAAAAGGTAGTGATTTCTTTATAGCATGACAGGAGCTTCTAGAATACTAGAAATATTAGAGTATTAGTCATATTATATTTATGACTGTGGTTCAACTTGTGATAATACAATATGCTGCACATTTTGTGTATTTATATGTATTGTGTTGACAGTATGAAAGTTTTTTTAGCACACACAATATTTTAATAATATTTTGGCTGCTCTACATAGAAAAAATTTAAAATAGCTTTTCTTATTATGTTGATTGAATTTTATCATCATATATTGGTTCTTACATGTAAATTTTCTAATATAGAAAATAAAAACTTGGACTTCTGGCAAGATGGTAATGGAGCAGCCTGGTCTATGAGACCCTCTGCAAAAGAGAACACAGAGGATCTCTGGCTCTCTCCCCGGGGGCTGTGGATCCCAACATCAGCAGCCTGCTCTTCACACGGAGCTTGACCATCGCCACTGCTGGGGTATCGCAGTGGTCCGGACAGCCACTGCAGCTGCAGACACAGCAGCCACCGGGACCACCGCAGCCTCCATGGCAGCCATAGCACATCGCACCACCTGTGCCTGAAGCAATCCACGACATCAGTCCTTGAAGCCCCTGTAGGCAAGATCTGCTGGATCGCTGCCACCTCTGTTGCCACCTTGATGTCCTGCTGGTCTCCCGTATGCCCTGAGGCAGGCTTCCATCTCTGGCCTCTGCCCAGCTCCTGTCTGGCTCCACCCCCTCTGGGGTGAGCTGCTGAGATAGCACCACCTGTTGGCGATTCAAGGGAGTAAACCTACAGCCCCACTGCATGGACAGATTCCAAGGCAGTGGGGAGTGGGCTCAGATTATCCATACACCTGTCGGCAGATACCAGGACCTGCAGATAGATTTTGAATCACAGCTCCCCCCCTTAAGTAAATCTCATAACTGCAAAAAGGACCACTCCCAACCGACAGTGCAACCCCAGAATTGAACAAAGTAAGAGGGCATACATAAGAAGAATAGGAGATTGAACAAACAGAGGTAAAAGCAATCCCTCTACCCCTGAATAACAGAATTAAAGAAGACGGTGACGGGGAGAAAAGGAAAAAGTAGGGAGAGAAAAAAGCCACACAAATGAAGAAAAACAAAAAGAAGAATATAGGCCTCACACAGAACCCTGAGAGATCAGACACTGAAAAACAGACTATGGAACACAAAGAATGAAGAACCCCCAGAATGACTGGTCACATGCAACAAACCCAGACATCAAGACATTAATAGAGAGAAATAAAAAAATTGAGGAGAGACAAGAGGAAAATAGAAAGGAGCTGATGTCAGAAATAACAGCAGTAAAGAATACTGTGATGGAAATAAATAACAAACTAATAAGCATGGAAAGCAGAATTAGCCAAGCAGAAGAAAGAATCTCAGAGCTCGAAGATCAAAACACAGAACTAATCCAAACCTCAAAAACATAGAAAAGAAGCTCAAAAAGACAGAACAAAACCTTCAAGAGATGAATGATCACTTCAAGAGACCGAACCTAAGAGAAATTGACCTTCCTGAGGCAGAGAGAGACACAGAGGCCACACTGGAACGAACATTTCATGAAATAATTCAAGAAAACTTCCCTCATCTCATCAAGGATGAAAAAATTCAAGTACAAGAGATTCAGAGATCCCTGCAAGACAACAAATGAGAAGACCAACTCCCAGACACATGATAATTCGCCTAAACTAAGTAGATATAAAAGAAAAAATCCTAAAGACTGCAAGAGAAAAAGGTCAGACTACCAGGGAAGACCAATTAGAATAGCAGTAGATTTATCTACAGAAAACCTCCGGCTAGGAGAGCTTGGAGCCCTATCTTCAAAGTTCTAAAAGATAAACAATTTCAACAAAGAATAACCTACCCAGCCAAGCTAAGCTTCATTAGTGAGAGAGAATTGAAGTTTTTCCCAGATATCCAATCCCTAAGAACCTACGCTGCCACCAGACCACCTCTACAAGAAACACTAAAGAAAGTACTGAACATAGCCAGGCTCGGTGACTCAGTCTGTAACCCCGCATCTTTGGGAGGCTGAGGTGAGTGGATTGCCTGAGCCTGCAAGTTCGAGACCCGCCTGGGCAGGCAAGACCTCATCTCTACAAGAAATCAAAAAAATTAGCCGGGTGTGGTAGTGCGTGCCTGTAGTTCCTGTTACTTGGAAGGCTGATGAGGCGGAAGGATCGCCCTAGCCCAGCAGTTCGAGGCTGCGGTGGCCAGGAGCGGACACTGCACTCCAGTCTGGGTGACAAAGTGAGACTCCAACTAAAAAAAAAAGAAAGTATTGAACACAGAAGAAAAGGAAAAAAGAAGAACAACGTTCTTCACAAGAGTACTGGCAAAAGGTTAAAAACACACATGATCCAACCCTAAAACAAAAAGAAAGACAACACACAAACAGGAAGAACAACAACTCTGTTAAGATCATTATGTTAGGGATCAACTCTCACATTACAACAATTAGTTTGAATATGAATGGACTAAATGCACCACTGAAAAGACATAGAATGGCAAGATGGATAAAATATCACCAGGCAATAATTTATTGCCTTCAAGAGACTCACCTCATTAGAAAGGACACTCACAGACTCAAAGTAAGAGGATGGGAAAGAAATTTTCAGGTAAATGGAACACAAAAGAAAGGAGGAGTCACGATATTACTCTCAGACAAAATACCCCTTAAGCTATTAAAAATTTTAAAAGATACAGAAGGCCACTACATAATGATAAAAGGTTCAATCCATCAACAAGAAATATCTGTCCTAAACATATATGCACTGAACATAGAAGCACCGACTTTCATAAAGTGGCTCCTAGGTAAACTAAAAAAAGACATCGACTCCAATACCATCATAGCTGGGGACTTAATACCCCACTCACAACACGAGACAAATCATCAGGACAAAAAATCAGCAACGAGATATGAAACCTCAGTGTGACTCTTGATCAAATAGACTTAATTAATACCTAGAGAAGCCTCCATTCAAAGACCACAGAATACATATTCTACGCATCATCACATAGAACTTACTCTAAGATTGACCACATACTTGGCCATAAATCAAGCACCAAATTTAAAAGGACTGAAATTTTACCATGCACCTTTTTGGAACACATAGGAATAAAAATAAACATTAACACCAACAAGGTCCCCCCAAGACCCACAAAGACATGGACACTAAACATCATGATGCTAAACAAATCCTGGGTCAATGATGAAATCAAAACAGAGATTAAAGGATGCCTGGAAACAAATGAAAATGAAGAAACATCTTACCAAAATCTCTGGGATACCATGAAAGCTGTAGTAAGAGGAGAATTTATATCTTTACAAATGCACATGAAGAAAATGGAAGGATCACGAATTAACAGCCTAACAAGCCACCTAAGGAAGCTGGCAATGCAAGAACACAAAAACCCTAATTTCAGCAGAAGAATCCAGATCACCAAATAAAAGCCCAAATCCAGGATATAAAGGACAAAAAGATAATACAAAAAAATCAATGAAACAAAAAGCTGGTTCTTTGAAAGGATAAACAAGATTGATGGTCCCCTAGCTAGACTGACTAAGAAAAAGAGAGAAAAAGCCCAAATAAACACAATCAGAAACACAAAAGATGAAGTCACATCTGATCCTGAAGAAATACAAAAGATCATTAGAGACTACTATGTATTCTTGTATGGAAACAAACTTGAAAACCTCAAGGAAATGGAGGAATGTCTATCATCACACAACATGCCTAGGTTGAAAGAAGAAGAAATTGAGACCCTGAATAGACCAATAACAATCAAGGAAGTTGACTACATAATAAGAAAACTACCTACTAAAAAAAGCCCTGGACCAGATGACTTTCCAGCAGAATTCTACAAGCATTTAAGGAGGCGCTTATACCAATCCTGCTGAAGGTATTCCAGGCAATTGAGAAAGATAGAACTCTCCCCAAATCATTTTACACAGCTAACATCACATTGATACCCAAGCCAGGCAAAGACCCAACAAAGAAAGAGAACTACAGGCCAATACTTTGATGAACATAGATGCTAAAATTCTCAACAAGATCCTAGTGAACCGGATTCAACAACACATCTCAGAAATTATCCATCATGACCAAGTAGGCTTCACCCCTGGGATGCCAGGCTGGTTCGACATTCGGAAAACCATAAATGTAATTAAATACATCAACAGATGTCAAAACAAAAACCACATGATTATATCATTAGATGCAAAAAAAGTTTTTGATAAAATCCAGCAACGCTTCTTGATAAAAACCCTTGAACATCTAGGCATATGGGGAACATATTTCCCCTGAAAACAGGAACAAGACTAGGATGCCCACTTTCACCACTCCTGTTCAATATAGTATTGGAAGTCCTGGCTAGAGCAATCAGAGAAGAGAAGGCAATCAGGGTTATCCAAATAGGAAAAGAGGAAGTCAAGCTATCTCTCTTTGCAGATGACATGACCGTGTACCTTGAAAACCCAAGAGAATCTGTCAAAAACCTCCTTACACTAATAAAGGACTTTGGCAAAGTCTCAGGATATAAAATAAATGTGCAAAAGACAATCGCATTTCTTTACACCAATAATAAACAAACAGAAACCCAAATAAAAAGCACAATTCCATTCACAATAGCCACACAAAAAAATGAAATACCCTGGCATTATCCTAACCAGAAATGTGAAAGACCTTTACAATGAAAACTACAAAACACTACTCAAAGAAATCAAAGATGACACAAACAAGTGGAAAAATATCCCATGCTCATGGATTGAAAGAATCAACATTGTGAAGATGTTCATCTTACCTAAGGCAATCTACAGATTTAAAGCAATACCCATCAAATTACCAGCAACATTCTTCTCAGACCTAGAAAAAAACAACACAGGAATTCATATGGAAACACAAACAACCAAGAATAGCCAGAACAATCCTCAGCCAAAAAAACAAAGCAGGTGGTATCACATTACCAGACTTCAAACTTTACTATAAAGCTACAATCATCAAAACAGCTTGGTATTGGTGCAGGAACAGGCATATAGACCAATGGAATGGAATTGAGATCCCAGAAGCAAAACCTCAATTTCTCAACCAACTCATCTTCGACAAAGCCTCCACCACCTACCATTGGGGAGAGGATAACCTATTCATTAAATGGTGCTGGGAAAACCTGCAGACCATATGCAGAAGATTGAAACAGGACCCCTATGTATCCCCATACACAAAAATTAACTCTAAATGGATCAGAGACCTAAATGTAAAACCTCAAATCAGAAGAACCTTAGAAAATGCAAGACATTTCCTCATAGAAATTGGAACTGGCATCCAATTCCTGAACAAAACCCGAAACCCACAGGCCATAAGAGAGAAGATAGACAAGTGGGACCTCATTAAACTGAGAAGCTTCTACAAAGCCAAAGAAACTATCAAGAGAGCAGGGAGACAGCCTACAGACTGGGAAAAAGTATTTGCCAACTCCAGGTCTGACCAAGGCTTAACATCTTGGATCTACAAGAACTCAAACACGCTGAAAAGAAAAAAAACAAACAACCCCATTATAAAGTGGGCAAAAGATATGAACAGACACTTCTCAAAGGAAGACATCCGAGCAGCCCACAGACACATGAACGTCACTAAGCATCAGAGAGATGCAATCAAAACCACACTGAGATACCACCTAACTCCCGTCAGAATGGCAATTATCAATAACTCAAAAAATAACAGTTGCTGGAGAGGGTGTGGTGAAAAGGGAACACTTCTACACTGATGGTGGGAGTACAAACTACTGCAAACTCTGTGGAAAACAGTATGGAGATTCCTAAAAGCTCTAAATATTGACCTCCCATATGACCCTGCAATCCTCCTACTGGGAATATACCCTGAAGAACTCAAATCACTCTTTGAAAAAGATACCTGCACACGTATGTTTATCGCAGCATTGTTCACAATAGCAAGAACCTGGAAACAACAATGCTGCCCATCAAAAGAGGACTGGATTTAAAAAATGTGGTACATATACACAATGGAATAGTATGCAGCTATAAAAAAGAACAAAATCATGAATTTCGCAGCAACTTGGATGGAACTAAAGTCTATAATACTGTGTGACCTCTCACAGAAACAAAGATCTGAATATCACATGTTCTCACTCATATAGTGAACCTTGAAAATCCAACATAATACCATAAGAAAATGACTGACAGTGGTGGGAAACTATGGGGGGGAGGGGAAAGGAGATGGGATTAACAGTAGTCAATATCTGTCTGGGGACAGGAAGATACCGCTTATCAACAAGGGAGACTGAACGAAGCATATTTTTATACCCAACCCTTAACTGAACCCCACAATATCATATTAAAATATATTGATTAAAAAAAATAAAAACTTGACAAAAATATAGGTCATATCAGTTGAAATATTTGTTAAAAATTTTAAAGTGATGCCAATGATAAAATGATTTTACTATACAATAGGCTATAATACTAGAAATGCATTCAGAGAAACCCACTTTATATATATATATCTAAGTAAAGAAATGTGAGTCATAAAATACAGCATGAACAGCTGAACATTTTATTCCAGTCCGGATGCTGTATAAATATGACACCTGAAGAAGAAGTTGCACAGTCATGAGATCTAAATCTGCAAACTATAGATCTGTGTGGTAGAACATTTCCATGGAAATTGTTTGCAATTCAAATGGGCATCAGTCCAGTTAAATTGAAATGTGCATATAACTCCTAGAGATAAATGGTCTTCATTTATTATTAGGACAATACAAGTTTTCATTTAAAAATAATGAGAAAAAGATCTGAATTATTGATTAAAGCCATTTGATTTAGTCCGGATTTATCAATAAGATGTAGTATTTACTTTAGTCTTATAGAATCATATTAAATCTAGAATCTTAAAGCTCACATAGGCAAACTCTCATTTTACTGTTTTACAAATTAAAAACTCTTGAAGTTAAGGAAAGAGGCATGATAGTAAGACAGAACTTGTATTCTCTTGAAGAAAGATGAATAACAATATTTCTCTTTGCATAGAGTAGTTTTTATCAAATGATAGCACACATATTTACATAAAATTTAGAAATTCTTAGCAAATAAAAGGCATTATAGTCAAATATGCTTGAAAAATATACATTCTATAGCACCCTCCTAAAGATTAACAGTGGATATGAATAGTTATTCAAGGATCACACAATAGACATTAATAAATAGTAAAGAGGAAGAAAGATTAAAATAGTTCAAATAGATACTAGCAAAATAATTAACCTAAATGTTTCCAATATTATTTGCCCACAGAATACATTCCCACCTCTTCAATCTTTGCCACATAACCCTTACAAAACAGGTATTAAGGATGAATTTTTAAACTTATGATTGGTTGGGATAGGGATGCAATGGTAGGAAACATCTAATTAGTCCCTTGAGATTTCTCCATCAGTATCAAGGAGAATATACAGGGAAGCATAGATAAGGAGAATGAGGCATGCTTGTTAAAAAAGATAGGAAGGCAATAATGTGCCTGTATAGCTAACAAGTACGTTTTGAAAATCTGCACATAGTGAAAATAAGGAATTGGCTCATGTGATATTTATGAAGGCTGAAAAGTTTCCAATATCTACAGTCGGTAACCTGAAGACAAAGGAAAGCTGATGTTGTAAATTCTAGTCCCGATGTCATAAAGCTTAGATAGAACCCAAAAAGAGCTGATGTACCAGCTCCATCAGTCAAGTAGAAGACGTTTCCTTTTACTCAGCATTTTTGTTCCATTCAAGTCTTGATTTGGTGGTATCCACTTCTCTAAGGGAGGACAATCTGCTGTACTCAGTCTAATAACTTAAACGTTAATCTCATCCAGAATCACTTTCACAGACACACCAAGCATAATATTTGGCCAAATGCCTGGGCACCCAGGGGCCCATGCAAGATGACACATAAAATTAACCATCACAAAACCTCTTTACATTTATCATTATTTCCCAAATAAATCATTTATTTTTTTGGTTTGTTTGCTTACTTTGTCCTCGTTATCACAGTAAAGATTTGTTATTGGAAATGCTCTATTCTTTCTAAAAAACAAAAGCCTTTCATGGAAGTTTTGTTTTATAGAAGGAATATTTGATTATGTGTTGAAAAATTAAAATATCAGAAACATATATGCATATACTCAACAAATTATTACTAAGTACCTAACCTAATGCATAAACTTTCATTTACAAAGAAAAATGCAAAAAATGATTATTGTCCTGTCAGAGTTCAAATATGGAAGAGGATATGTGTAAATGAAATACATGCTGTTTACTCAGAACATCATGGAATACAACAAATACATTTTATAGTAACATAATTTTAAAATTCAAAGTAGAATAACTGAAAAAAGAGAAACAGGTCAAAAAACATTTACAGAAGGAGATCTCATCTGTTCTCTCCATCCCCTGGTCTATTTCTTTTCTTTTTCTTTTAATTCTAAAAGTAGGAACAAGATTCTGAGAAGACAATAAGAGAACATATTGCATTAAGGCACTGCAGATTCTTCAGATTCTTATCAATATAAAAAGAACACAGAGAAAAACAGACCTTATTCAGGGAACTATTATTTTTCTTGTAATATTTACATTTATACAAGAAAAATAATTCCACTACTGCTATTATATTTTTTCTTGAAAAAAAAAACAGTATTAAAATAAGCTACATCAGTATTCTGTATGAAAATAAGAACATTAAGACTGAATTGGAGAAATATAAATGTACTGAATAAAAACTTCATGCAATTTCAGCTCTTAAAGATAATTATATTGTTTATATTAGATCCTATCTTGATCTTGGTTAGAAATAATAAAGAATTGCTGCATTAAAATAAATTTCTATTTGTATATGCAAATATTTTTCTGAAAACAGTAATAGCAAGTTGGTCGCAGCTGAGTTAGTATAACAGCAATAAATAACCCAATTTGCAGAGAATGTGGTGATGATTTCCCCAATAGTCTTTTCTTTTAGGAATTAAAAATAGCTAAATAAAAAAATAATATTCATTTATTCTGTCTCATTTCAATTCTGTTTTTATAAAATATTCTAGCACTTTTTAATGGAATAAAATACTGAAGAATATTTTAAGAGATCCTATTTAATAATCACAACTCACTTGACAAATAAGTCAAAGATGCTAGTTTATGTGAACTAAAATTAATTACTAATTACTATGGTGTTATGTTAGGTTTAGCAAAGCATATATTTGAAAATGTTTGAACAATTTATTTAATATTTGAAAACTCTAAGATTGAGAAGAAAACTGTTATCCATGAAATTCAAAACTTCACGAAACAAGAAAATATTGTGGCTTAAACAGTTTTCTTGAGCAAGCAAACAAAGGGCTAATGGAATATCAACTGTTCAAAAACATTTGGAACAAAATAATGTATTTTGTTCACTTGATAATCTTTGACAATTCTAACTTACAACATGAACTTAAGAAAGTATGAATGCTGAATTATTAACATTACTAGATATTCTAGAATACAAAAACTAAATGGCATAATTATTCAGAAGATTTCACTTATAGACCATGAACTGACAATTAACAGTGTGATTTTCATAGAATTATCTAGAATGTACATTCAAGTAAATTATGAAGTTTATATGATGTGAACTCAATAACACCATCTGTGTGAACTCTACAATACCATATATGTGAACTCAATAATACTCAAATAATGTTATAATGACACAAAACATATAACACCTAATCCTTAGAAAAAGTCCGAGACTTAGTATTAACAGGATGGATTTACAAAAGAGAAACTGCAAGCAGACAATTTAAATGTCTTATCTAAGTTTACACAGCTAGTATGTGGTCAAAGCAAAATAAAATTTCAGGTATTTATCTCTAAATTCCACTTTTTCCCACTAAGATAAACTTCAAAGTCACTATCTGGGATAAGAGGGAAATCCAGAAAATAAACAGAATCATTGCAGATTCTTATCAATGTGAAAGGAAGGAATGAATTTGATGCTACAACAGTCTATCTACTTAGCTACTGGACATTCTTAAGTCACTGCAACTTATTATATATAATGGGTGATAAAAACTGTAACTCAACTAAAGAAGGAAGAAAATTCTTATAAAAGTGGCAAATAGCTGGCACACCCAGAGTGTTATGGAATATTGAAAACTTTATCTTGCTTTCTTCTGCAGCAGTGGTCTCTAACAATTTTGGCATCAGTGACTGATTTCATGGAAGAAAATTTTTCCATGGACAGGGAGGGATGATTTTGGGATGATTAAAGTGCATAACATTTATTGTGCCCTTTATTTCTATTATTATCACATTGTAATATATAATGAAATAACTATGCAACTCACCGTAAAAAAAAAGAGTTGCAGACAAAATTGGAAAATTAAATAATGGACATATGTATGGATCCTGACTTAGAGCTTGCCACTAGATGCAGCTGTACAATTGAGGTACATCAACTCACTTGCCACTCATGGTTAGGGTTTTGATATGTCTGCTAGTAATTGATTTATTATGGTCTCTATGCAGTCAAATCTCACTGATAATATTAATCTGCTTTTGCAGCCACTCCACAGTGCTAGCATCACCGCCTCAGCTCCACCACAGATCATCAGGCATTATATTCTCATAAGGAGGGTGCAACCTAGATCCCTTGCATGTGCAGCTCACAATTGGGTTCATGCTCTTATGAGAATGTAATGCTGCCTCTAATCTGAGAAGGCAGAGCACAAGTGGTAATGCCAATGATAGGGAGTAGTTGTAAATACAGATGCTGCATTTGCTTGCCCACCACTCACTTCCTGCTGTGTTATTCCTAACAGGCCACAGATCTGTACCGGTCTATGGCTGGGAGATTGGGGACCCCTTTTCTAAAGCACTGGTTCTTGGGGATTACGATAGTATTGCCTTTCACCACACACAGGATTTCTGCAGTTGACTATAGTCCAATAATCAAACTGCGCTTCTGGGTTCCAGAAAAAATAATTCCTATGTCTGGTGTTTTGAGTAGCCAGAGATAGGAAGATAAGACAGTATACTCAGAGCACACACTTCATGAAGTAGTTATATGAATGGAAATGGATAAAAACTTGAACATTAAAAAAATCACTGAAGGGGTTTCAAAGGCAGCTTAAACAAACAAACAAAAGGACTTCTATCATCTACTTTAAAACACAGATTTTCAAATTAATGGAAGGAAAGAAAATGTTATCAACAAAGTCAAGATGAATAACACGTTCTTTATAAAAATTTTTTTAAAAATTTCAATTATGTTTCCACATCGCACCGCCAGTGCCTGAGGCAAGCCACTGCTACTGCCGCAGCCGCCTCCGATGAGGCAGCCATTACACATCACACCACCCATGCCTGAGGCGATTCACAACTTCAGACCTTGAAGCCCCTGCGAGCAAGATCTGCTGAGGTGGCTGCTGCCACTACTGCCATCCTGCCAGGCCGTGGGTCTCTTCTCGTGTGCCTTGAGGCAACCGCTCCCTCCAGTTAGGGGTGAGCAGCTGAGAAAAAGACCATCTGGAGTGCTGAGATAGCACCACCTGCTGGCGATTCAAGGTAACAACACCAAACGGGGAAAAATGGAACCTTGACAGACACAGGACAGATCTGAGTGGTGAACTGGGCAGTGATGAACTGAGGGGTGATCTTATCTGCCCTTCACAGCAAGTCAGGGGTGATCTAACTGTGAACAAACTTATCAGCCTGAAAAGAGAGCTAGAAATCAGAGTTGAAAGGACATTCAACTTAAATGAAAAGTCTCAGAGTGTGCTTGATTGGTTCTGTTAGTCTACTGACTTGATTCTATTCCTTCTGTTTTGTTCTCCCCTTTTTTCCCCCTTCCTTTCTCTTCTTTCTTTTCTTCTCTCTGTAAACCAGGGGTCCTCAAACTTTTAAAACAGGGGGCCAATTCACTGTCTCTCAGACCCTTGGAGGAACGGACTATAGTTTAAAAAAAAAAGTAATTTGTTCATAGTTTTTTTTTTTAAACTATAGTCCGCCCCTCCAACAGTCTGAGGGACAGTGAACTGGCCCCCTGTTTTAAAAGTTTGAGGACCTCTGCTTGTAAACCATATCTTTGTTTAGAGGAATAGCACACCAATAAGGAGGTTGGTAAGCTTATATGTTAGCATCAGTGTATGTTTTAGTTTTTTTTGTATGGGAGTTGGTTAGTTTATAGCCATGGTCTATTGTTTTTATATGTTTCAATTATTGTCTCTCTCTCCATTTGTTGATACACTTGTCTGTTTTCCCCCTTACTCCTCTCACTCTCCACCCTCCTCATCCCCCCACTGTCTGCTCCATTCTCTTCCCTCTGTTAACCTCATTTTATTTCAAGGAGTAAACCTACAAGCCCACTGCATGGACATATTCCAAGGCAGGGAAGTGGGTTTCAGATTATCCATACACCTGTTGGCAGATACCAGGACCTGCAGATAGATTTTTAATCACAGCTCCCCCCTTCAGTAAATCTCAAAACAGCAAAAAGACCACTCCCAATCTATAGTGCAACTCCAAAATTGAAAAAAGTAAGAGGACATACATAAAGAAGAATAGGATATTGAACAAACAGAAGTAAAAGCAACACTTCTACCCCTGAATAACAGAATTAAAGAAGATGGTGATGAGGAGGAAAGGAAAAAGTAGGGAGGAAAAAACCACACAAAAGAAGAAAAACCAAAAGAAGAATATAGGTCTCACATAGACCCCTGGGAGGTCAGACACTGAGAAAACAGACTTCAGAACACAAACAACGAACAGACCCCAGAATGACTGGTCACATGAAACAAACCCAGACATCAAGACATTAATAGAGAGAATAAACAAAATTGAGGAAAGACAAGAGGAAAATAGGAAGGAGCTGATGTCAGAAATAACAGCAGTAAAGATACTGTGATGGAAATAAATATCAAACTAATAAGCATGGAAAGCAGAATTAGCCAAGCAGAAGAATGAATCTCAGAGCTCCAAGACCAAAACACAGAACTAACCCAAACCTCAAAAACATAGAAAAGAAGCTCAAAAAAGACAGAAAAAACCTCCAAGAGATGACTGATTACTGCAAGAGACCACACCTAAGGGTAATTGGCCTTCCTGAGGAAGAGAGAGAAACAGAGGTCACACTGGAACAAACATTTCATGAAATAATTCAAGAAAACTTCCCTCATCTCATCAGTGATGCAAAAATTCAAACACAAGAGATTCAGAGAACCCCTGCAGGACAACAAATGAGAAGACCAAGTCCCAGACACAAAATAATTCACATAAACAAAGTAGGTATGAAAGAAAAAATCCTAAAAGCAGTAAGAAAAAAGATCAGACTACTTACCAGGGAAGACCAATTAGAATAGCAGCAGATTTATCTACAGAAACCCCCCAGGCTAGAAGAGCTTGGAGCCCTATCTTCAAAGTTCTAAAAGGAAAAAAAATTCAACCAAGAATAACCTACCCAGTCAAGCTAAGCTTCATCAGTGAGGGAGAATTGAAATCTTTCCCAGATATCCAATCCCTAAGAACCTACACTGCCACCAGACCACCTCTACAAGAAACACTTAAAAAGTATTGAACACAGAAGAAAAGAAAAAAAGAACAACAATGTTCTTCCCAAGAGTAAAGGCAAAAGATTAAAAGCACACATAAACCAACTCCAGAACCAAAAGAAAGACAACACACAAACAGGAAGAATAATGACAACTCTGTAAGAACATTATGATAGGGATCAGCTCTCACATTTCAATAATTAGATTGAATGTGAATGGACTAAATGCCCCACTGAAAAGACAAAGAAAGGCAAAATGAATACAATATCACCAGGTAACAATTAATTGCCTTCAAGAGACTCACCTCATTAGAAAGGACACTCACAGACTCAAAGTAAGAGGATGAGAAACAAATTTTCAGTTAAACAGAACACAAAAGAAAAGGAAGAGTCGTGATATTAATCTCAGACAAAATACCCTTTAAGCTATCAAAAATCAAAAAAGATACAGAAGGCCACTACATAATGATAAAAGGTTCAATCCATCAACAAGAAATATGCATCCTAAACATATATACACCCAACATAGGAGCACCAACTTTCATAAAACGGCTTCTAGGTAAACTAAAAAAAGACATCAACTCCAACACCATCAAAGCTAGGGACTTCATGACCCCACTCACAAGCCTAGGCAGATCATCAAGGCAAAAAATCAGCAATGAGACCTGAAACCTCAATGTGACTCTTGACCAAATGGACTTAATTGATACCTACAGAATCCTCCATCCAAACACCACAGAATATACATTCTACTCATCACCTCATGGAACATACTCTAAGATCGACTACATACTTGGCCATAAATCAAGTATAAGCAAATTTAAAAGGACCAGAATTTTACCATTTAACTTCTCGAACCACAGTGGAATAAAAATAAACATTAACACCAACAAGACCCCCCCCAAACCCACAAAATTATGGACACTAAACAGCATGATGCTAAACAACTCCTGGGTCAATGATGAAATCAAAACAGAGATTAAAAGGTACCTGGAAACAAATGAAAATGAAGAAACATCTTACTAAAATCTCTGGGATGCCTTAAAGACTGTAGTAAGAGGGGAATTTATATCCCTACAAACACACATGAAGAAAATGGAAGGATCACAAATTAATAGCCTAACAAGTCACCTAAGGAAGCTGAAAAAGCAAGACCACCAAAACCCTAATTTCAGCAGAAGAATCCAGATCACCAAATAAGAGCCCAAATCCAGGACATAGAAGACAAAAAGATAATACAAAAAATCAATGAAACAAAAAGCTGGTTCTTCCAAAGGATAAACAAGATCAATGGTCCTCTAACTAGACTGACCAAGAAAAAGAGAGAAAAAGCCCTAATAAACACAATCAGAAACACAAAAATGAAGTCACATCTGACCCTGAAGAAATACAACAGATCATTAGAGACTACTAGTTACACTTGTATGGAAACAAACTTGAAAACCTTTCTGAAATGGAGGACTTTCTGACATCACACAACCTGTCTAGGCTGAAACAAGAAGAAATTGAGACCCTAAATAGACCAAAAACAATCAAGGAAATTGACTACATAATAAGAAAACTACCTACAAAAAAAAAAAACCCTGGTCCAGATGGCTTTCCAGCAGAATTCTACAAGACATTTAAGGAGGAGCTGATACCTATCCTACTGAAGGTACTCCAGGCAATTGAGAAAGATGGAACTCTCCCCAAATCATTTTATGAAGCTAACATTACATTGATAGTGAAGCCAGGTAAAGACCCAACAAAGAAAGAGAACTACAGGCCAATATCTTTGCTAAAACTCTCAACAAGATCCTAGCAAATCGGATTCAACAACACATCTCAGAAATCATCCATCATGAGCAAGTAGGCTTCATACCTGGGATGCAAGGCAGATTCAACATTCGTAAAACCATAAATGTAATTAAATACATCAACAGATGTCAAAACAAAAACCACATGATTATATCATTAGATGCAGAAAAAGCTTTTCATAAAATCCAGCACCCCTTCTTGATAAAAACCCTTGAACATCTAGGGATATGGGGGACATACCTCAAAATAGTAAAAGCTATCTATGAAAAACCCACAGCCAGCATACTCTTAAACAGACAAAAGCTGAAACCATTTCCCCTGGAAACTGGAACAAGACAAGGATGCCCACTTTCACCCCTCCTGTTCAATATAGTATGGAAGTCCTGGCTAGAGCAATCAGAGAAGAGAAGGTAATCAGGGGTATCCAAATAGGAAAAGAGGAAGTCAAGTCATCTATCTTTGCAGATTACATGATCGTGTACCTTGAAAATCCAAGAGAATCTGTCAAAAACCTCCTTACACTGATAAAGGACTTTGGCAAAGTCTCAGGATATAAAATAAATGTACAAAAGACAATAAAATTTCTTTACACCAATAATAAACAAACAGAAACCCAAATAAAAAGCACAATTCTCTTCACAATAGCCACAAAAAAAAAAAAAAAATGAGATACTTTGGCATCTTCCTAACTAAGATGTGAAAGATCTTTACAATGAAAACTACAAAACATTGCTCAAAGAAATCAAAGATGACACAAACAAGTGGAAAAATATCTCATGCTCATGGATTGGAAGAATCAACATTGTGCAGATGTCTGTCCTACCTAAGGCAATCTACAGATTTAATGTAATACACATCAAATTACCAGCAACATTCTTCTCAGACCTAGAAAAAACAATACAGGAATTCATATGGGAACACAAACGAGCAAGAATAGCCAGAACAATCCTCAGCAAAACAAAAACAAAAACAAAAACAAACCAAAAAAAAAGGCGGTATTACATTACCAGATTTCAAACTCTACTATAAAGCTACAATAATCAAAACAGCTTGGTATTGGTACAAAAACAGGCATATAGACCAATGGAATACAATTGAGATTCCAGAAGCTAAACCTTAATTTCTCAACCAACTCATCTTCAACCTAGCCTCCACCCTACCACTGGGGAGAGGAGAACCTATTCAGTAAATGATGCTGGGAAAACTGGCTGACCACATGCAGAAGACTCACACAAGTCCCCTATCAGTCCCCATACACAAAAATTAACTCTAAATGAATCAGAGACCTAATTGTAAAACCTCAAACCATAAAAACCTTAGAAAATGCAGGACACACCCTTATGGAAATTGGAACTGGCATCTAATTCCTGAACAAAATCTGAAACTCACAGACCATAAGAGATAAGATAGACAAGTGGGACTTCATTAAACGGACAAGCTTCTGCAAAGCCAAAGAAACCATCAAGACAGTAGGGAGACAGCCCACAGACTGGGAAAAAGTATTTGCCAACTCCAGGTCTGATGAAGGCTTAACATCCTGGATCTACAAGGAACTCAAACGTGCTGAAAAGAAAAAAAACAAACAATACCATTATAAAATGGGCAAAAGATATGAACAGACACTTCACAAAAGAAGACATCCGAGCAACCAACAAACACATGAAGAAATGCTCAACCTCACTAATCATCAGGGAGATGCAAATCAAAATCACACTGAGATACCACCTAACTCCAGTCAGAAGGGCAATTGTCAATAACTCAAAAAATAACAGTTGCTGGAAAGGGTGTGGTGAAAAGGGAACACTCCTACACTGTTGGTGGGAGTGCAAACTGGTGCAGCCTCTATGGAAAACAGTGTGGCAATTCCTAAAAGCCCTAAATATCAACCTCCCATATAACTCCGCAATCCCCCTACTAGGAATATACTCTGAAGAACTCAAATCACTCTATAAAAAAGATACCTGCACACGTATGTTTATCGCAGTATTGTTCACATTAGCAAGAACCAGGAATCAACCATACTGTCCATCAAAAGAAGACTGGATTGAAAAAATGTGGTACACATACATGATGGAATACTATGCAGTCATAAAAAAGAACAAAACCATGAACTTTACAGCAACCTGGATGGAACTAGAGTCAATAATACTGAGTGACCTCTAACAGAAACAAAAATCTGAGAATCACATGTTTTCACTCATATAGCGAACCTTGAACATCCACGTAATAGTATAAGAAAAGGACTGACAGTGGTGGGAAACTATGGGGGGGTGGGAAAGGGAGGTGGGATTAATGGTAGCCAATATCTGTCTGGGGACAGGGAGGCACCCCTTATCAACAAGGGTGGCTGAATGAAGTGTATTTGTATACCTAGCACTTAACTGTACCCCACAATATCAAAATAAAAAATATTGATTATAAAAATGAAAATGAAAAATTTCAATTTTAAAATCATGGGGTACAATTCAGGGTTAGGTATACAAATATTCACTGTGCAGGTACCCTTGTTTATGAGGTGTGTCCCCCCCTTCTCCAGGCAGATTCCCACTACTGCCAATCCCACCTCCTGGTCCCCCAAAACCCCTGCAATTTCCCACTACTGTTAATCCTTTTCTTATAATTTTACAATAGCTGTTCAAGGTCCACTTATGAATGAGAACATGTGATACTCAGTTCTTGGTTTTTGTGAAAGATCACTTAGTATTATAGACTCTAATTCCATGCAGGTTGCTGTGAAGTTCATGATTTTGTTTTTCTTTATGGCTGCATAATATTTCATTGTGTATATGTACCACAGTTTTTTTTATCCAGTCCTCTTTTGATGGACAATATTGTTGGTTCCATGCTCCTACTATTGTTAACAATGTTGCAGTAAACATACGTGTGCAGGTATCTTTTTTATAGAGTGATTTGCTTTATTCTGGGTACATTCCCAGTAGGGGGATTTCGGAGTCATATGGAAGGTCAATTTTTAGAACTTTTAGGAATCATCACACTGTTTTCCACAGAGGCTATACTAGTTTACACTGCCACCAACAGTGTAGAAGTGTTCCATTTTAGCCACATCCTCTCCAGCATCTGTTATTTTTTGTTATTGATGATGGCCATTCTGACTGGTGGTGTTTCTGTGTAGTTTTAATTTGTATTTCTTTGATGACTCGTGAGGCTGAACATTTTTTCATGCATCTGTTGACTGCTCATATGTCTTCTTTTGAGAGTTGACTTTCATATATTTTGCCCACTTTGCAATGGGGCTTTATTTAATTATTTAATTATTTCTTTATTTATTTTTTAGCACATTTGAGTTCCTTGTAGATCCTAGATGTTAGGCCTTTGTCAGACATAGAGTTAGAAAATAATTTTTCCGAGTCTGTGGGCTGTCTTACTGCTCTCTTGGTGGTTTCTTTGGCTTTGCAGAAGTTATCAGTTTGATGAGGTCCCACTTGTCTATCATATCTCTTACGGCATGGGCACTTGGGGCTTTGATCAGGAATTGATTACCAATTCCAATTTCCATAAGATTTTCTCCTGCATTTTTTAAGGTTCTTATAGTTTGAGGTCTTATGTTTTGGTCTCGGATCCATTTAGAGTTGTTTTTTGTATGGAGATGGGTAGGGATCTTGTTTCAATCTTTTGCATGTGGTCAGTGAGTTTTCCCAACACCATTTAATAGGTTCTTCTATCCCCATTGGTTGGTGGTGGAGGCTTTGTTGAAGATGTGTTGGTTGAAAAACTAGTTTTGTTTCTGGAATTTTAATTCTATTCCATTGGTTTATATGCCTGTTCTTGTACAAATACCATGCAGTTTTTATTATTGTAGCTTTACAATAAAGTTTAAAGTCTGGGAGTGTGATACTTCCTGCTTTTGCTAAGGATTGTGTTGGCTATTCGTGGTTGTTTATGTTTCCATATGAATTCCTGTATTGTTGTTTCAAGGTCTGAAAAGAATGTTGCTGGTGATTTGATGGGTAATTCATTAAATCTGTAGATTGCCTTAGGTAGAATGAACATCTTACCAAGGTTGATTCTTCGATACCATGAGCATAGAATATTTTTCTACTTGTTTTTGTCATCTTTGATTTCTTTGAGGAGTGTTTTGTAGTTTTCATTGTAAAGGTGTTTCATATTTCTGGTTAGGAAGATGCCAAGGCATTTCATTTTTTTGGTGGGGGGCTATTGTGAATGAAATTGTGCTTTGTATTTTGGGTTCTGTTTGTTTATTATTGGTGTATAAGAATGCAATTGTCTTTAGCAAATTTATTTTATACCCTGAGACTTTGCTAAAGTCCTTTATCAGTGCAAGAAAGTTTTTGACAGATTCTCTTGGTTTTCATGGTATAGAATCATGTCATCTGCAAAGACGGATAACTTGATTTCCTCTTTTCCTATTTGGATACTCCTGATCACCTTCTCTTCTCTGATTCCCCTAGTTAGAACTTACAAAACTACATTGATCAGGAGGGATGACAGTGGGCATCCTTGTCTTGTTCCAGTTTTGGAGGAAATAGTTCCAATTTCTGTCTGTTTAGGAGTATGCTGGTTGTGGATTTCTTATAGATGGCTCTTACTATTTTGAGGTATGTTTCATCTATGCCTAGATGTTCAAGGGTTTTTATCAAGAAGGGGTGCTGGATTTTATCAAAACCTTTTTCTGTATCTAATAATATAATCATGTAGTTTTTGCTTCTTTGTCTTTTGATATATTTAATTATGTTTATGGTCTTATGAATGTTGAACCAGCCTTGCATCCCAGAGATGAAGCCTACTTGGTCATGATGTATAATTTTTTTTTAATTTTTGAGTTGGAGTCTCACTCTGTCACCAAGACTGGAGTGCAGTGGCTGCTCCCCAGTCACCGCAGCCTCGACCTGCTGGGCTCCAGCGATCCTTCCACCTCAGCCTTCCAAGTAGCTGGAACTACAGGCGCATGCTACCATGCCTGGATAATTTTTGATTTATTGTAGAGATGAGGTCTCACCAAATTGTCCAGGCTGGTCTCAACACCGTGGGCTCAGGCAATCCACTCACCTCAGCCTCCCAAAGCATGGGATTACAGGCTGAGCCACCGAGCCTGGCTTGTGTATGATTTTTGATATGTGTTTTTGAATCTGGTTTGTTAGGATCTTGTTGAGAATTTTTGCATCTATGTTCATCAAGGATATTGGTCTGTAGTTCTCTTTCTTTGTTGGGTCTTTACTTGACTTGGGTATCAATGTGATGCTAGTTTCATAAAATGATTTGGGGAGAATTCCAGCTTTCTCTATTGCCTGGAATGTTTTCAATAGAATTGGTATCATTTCCTCCTTGTTTGTTTGGAGAATTCTGCTGGAAAGTCATCTGGTTCAGGGCTTTTTCTTTGGGTAGTTTTTTTACGACATGGTCAATTTCCTGGATTGTTATTGGTCTATTTAGGGTTTGATTTTTTTGTATTTCAAACTGGGGATATTGTGTATTGTCAGAAAGTCCTCCATTTCCTTTAGGTTTTCATGTTTGTTTCCATACAGGTGTACATAGTAGTCTCTGATAATCTTTTGCATTCTTCAGGGTCAGTTGTGACTTCATTTTTGTGTTTCTGGTTGAGTTTATTTGGACTTTTTCTCTCTTTTTCTTGGTCAGTCTAGCTAAAGGACCATTACTTTTGTTCATCTTTTCAAAGAATCGACTTTTTGTTTCATTTATTTTTTTTTTAATATATATTTTTTGTCTTCTATGTCCCTGATTTGGGCTTTTATTCTGGTGATCTGCATTCTTCTGCCAAAGTTAGGATTTTGGTGGTCTTGCTTTTCCAGCTCCTTAGGTGACTTGTTAGGCTGTTAACCTATGATTTTTCCATTTTCTTCATGTGTGTTTGTGGAGGTATGGATTCCCCTCTTGCTACTGCTTTCATAGCATCCCAGAGATTTTGTGAAGATGCTTCTTCATTTTCATTTGTTTCCAGGTATCTTTTAATCTCTGTTTTGATTTCCATGTTGACCTAGGAGTTGCCTTACATCATACTGTTTAATATCCATGTCTTTGTGGGTTTTTCGGGGGAACTTTTGTTGGTGTTGATATGTATCTTTATTCCACTGTGGTCTGAGAAGGCGTATGGTAAAATTTCAATCTTATGAAATTTGTTTATTCTTGATTTATGGTCAATGGATGTGGTCGATCTTAGAGTGTGTTCCATGTGATGATGAGTAGAATGTATATTCTGTGATCATTGGGTGGAATGCTTTGTAGGTATCAATTAAGTCCTCTTGGTCAAGAGTCACATTGAGGTTCCAGATCTCCTTGCTGCTTTTTTGTCTTGATGATCTCTCTAGGGTTGGAAGTGGAGTATTAAATTCCCCAACTCTGATAGTGTTAGAGTCAGTACATTTTTAAAGTTTGCCTAGAAGCTGCTTTATGAAAGTTGTTGCTTCTATGTTGGGTGTATATATGTTTAGGATGGATATTTCTTGTTGATGGATTGAATCTTTTATCAGTATATAGTAACCTTCTGTAAATTTTTTTAATTTTTTTAAGCTTAAAGGGTATTTTGTCTGATATTAAGATCACAACTCTTGCTTTCTTTTGTCTTCCATTCAACTGAAATTTTGCTTCCCTTCCTCTTTCTTTGAGTCTGTGAGTGTCCTTTCTTGTGAGATCAGTTTCTTGGAGACAATATATTGTTTCCTAATGATATTTTATCCATTTTGCCATTCAATGTCTTTTCAGAGGTGCATTTCGTCCGTTCACATTCAGGCTAATTATTGAAATGTGAGAACTTATTCCTGTCATGTGGTTCTTATAGAGGTGTTGTTTTTCCTGGTGTGTGTGTGTGTGTGTGTGTGTGTGTGTGTGTGTGTGTGTCTTTCTTTTGATTTTGGGGTTGATTCATATGTGTTTTTGATCTTTTTCCTGCACTCTTTTGAAGAATGCTGTCATTCTTTTTTCCCTTTCTTCTGTGTTTAATACTTTCTTAAGTGTTTCTTGTAGAGTTGGTCTAGAGGCAGCATAAGTTCTTAGGGATTGAATGTCTGGGAATGATTTTAATTCTCCCTCACTGATGAAGCTTAGCTTAGCTGGGTAGGTTATTGGTGGTTGAGATTGTTTATCTTTGAGAACTTTGAAGATTGGGCTCCAAGCTCTCCTAGCTTGAAGAGTTTCTGTAGATAAATCTGCTGCTATTCTCATTGGCCTTCCCCAGTAGGTAGTCTGACCTTTTCCTCTAGCTGCCTTTAGGATTTTTTACTTTTATACCTAGGTGAATTACTATGTGTCTAGAAGTTGGTTTTCTCATTTGTTGTCTTGCAGGGGTTCTCTGAATCTCTTGTGTTTGAAAGGTCAAATCACTGATGATATGAAGGAAGTTTTCTTGTATAATTTCATGGAATGTTGGTTCCAGGGTGGTCTCTGCCTCTCTTTTTGCCTCAGGAAGTCCAATTACTCTTTGGTTTGGCCTCTTGAAAGAATCACTCATTTCTTAAAGTTTTTGATCTTTTTAAGCTTCTTTTCTGTTTTTGACAGTTTTGGTTAGTTCTATATTTTGGTCCTCAAGCTCTGAGATTCTTTCTTTTGCTTGGCTATTTCTGCTTTCCATGCTTCTCGGTTTGTTATTTTTTTCATTCATGGTATCCTTACTGCTATTATCTCAGTTATCAACTCCTCCATATTTTCCTCTTGGCTCTCCTCAATACTATTTATTCTCTCTATTAATGTCTTAATCTCTAGGTTTGTAGTTTGAGACCATTCATTCTTGGGACTCTTCACTGTTTGCATTCCATAGCCCATTTTCTCAGTGTCTGGCCTCACAGGGGTCTGTGTGAGACCCATATACTTCTTTTGGTTTTTCTTCATTTGTGTAGATTTTTCTACTGCCCACTTTAAAAAATTTTTTTTTCTCTTATTTTGTTGTTTGGGGATGGTGGGGTTGCTTTTGCTTCTGTTTGCTCAGTCTCCTATTCTTCCTTATGTCAATCCTCTGGATTTATTCAATTGAAGTTGGACTGTTTGTTAAGGACTGTACTTTTTGCCATTTTGAGATTTTATTGAGGGGAGAACTGTGATTAAAAATCTATCTGTAGATCCCACTACCCACTGACAGGTATATGGGTACACTGGACCCTACTTTCCACTGCCTTATAATCTGTACATGCAGTGGGGGTATAGATTTGCTCCCTGGAAGCAAAATGAGGAAGAAAAAAGAAAAGAATGGAAAAAGGAAGGAGGGGCCAAGAGGAAGGGGGAAAGAGAGAAGAGTAAGAGGGAAAACAGAGAAACCTACTGACTAACAAATGAAAAGAGACACAAAGGTAGAAAAGAGGGGAAAAACTAAAACATATGGATAATCATACAGACACACAATCCAATAAAAACCTCCCTATTGATGTACTCTTCTTTCTTTAGACTTTCTGTTTGTGAACATCACAAACAGGAAGTCTAAAGAAAATTTAAAAAGTCAGTTAAGTATCAGCAACAATGCAAGTATGAAAACATTATGAAAAACAGAAAGAGAAAAAAACTAAAACAAAACCAAATGAAGATGAGCAAAACAAACAGACAAAACATAAAAATAAAAAAATAAAAACAAGGACCCTAACTCACTCTGAGGTCATTACTGTAAGTCCAAGGTCCTTTTGGCTCTGATCTCACAGGCTGATAGGGTTGTTGTCAGTGCAGGCTGATGGGCTCACAGCTTGGGTCAGATGCCCCAGGCCTACTGTGAGAGGAGGATGGATCAGATCTGGACTCAACCGGCTTGCTGCTTGTCAAATATGCTACTCAGATCTGACTTGTGTCTGATCCAGCATGGGGGAAGGTCTTCTATCTCTCCCAGTTTGATGAGATTACCTTAGTTTCCAAGTTGGAGGCTGGACAGATCTGGGCAGGGCAATGCAGGTTTCTGCCTGGTCCTGGGGCAAAAAAATGGCTGCAGTTGGTGTCTCCTAACAGGACATGGGGCTCCTCTCCAGCTCTCCCTAATCCTCTCTCTCCACTGATCAGATGTGGGGCTCCAGCTGATCTGCCATAACAGGTGATGGTGTGGGCCAGGCACCAGTTGATGAGAATCAGCTGGATTTGGCAGGCTTTTCTCAAGACAGTCCTGCTAACAGAAGACAATATTGCACACCTGCACTCCAATTTCAGGGTGGTGGGGGCTTGCAGACACCCTCAGAGTGGGGCCCCGTGTGCATGAACCCTCAAACAGACTTTCACTCTCCCACCAGCGCATGCCTACTCATGCAGGGAGTCTTTATTGACACTTTCTTTTGCGAAGACTCTCACAGTCCGACCTTTCAGGTAGCCATCTTAAGCTCCACCCAACTGAATGATATGTTCTGTAGAATAGAAAAAAAGTGGTTGAAATTATGAGGACATAGATAAGAGAGTTAAAACTTAAAGTTAAGTGAGTAGCAGTATTTAAATAGCAGTAGTTCAGGAAAGAGAAGAAATCATTGACCAAATAGTAGAAGTACACATTTGTGGGAATAAAAAAAAGGAAGAAAGACAAGAAGACATGAATTTTGCAAAGGAAAGCATTCATTAATTTCTATATTGCATTGATAATGATAACAATATAATAACAAGGGTAATAATAATTGTAATTTTAGCAGAATACACGTATTAAGGGCTTACTAATTGCCAGTCACTGCTCTAAGCATTTTCAATATATTAATTCATCTAACATGCACAGTGACCCTGTGAATTAGGTATTGTTTTACAGTTGATGAGTCTATGGCTTAGACATATCTAATAATTTAGTCAAGTAGCTGAATCAAAGGTCATATTCTTAACATTATCCTACCTCTTAAACACTACTATCCATATCCTGGAATATAGTATATTGGAATGTTAAGGTTAAAGACAGACTTTGGGACAGCAAGAACCTCCAATGGAAACTCAGATGTATAACACATTATTTATTATAATGCTGTAAACTGAAAGGCAGAACATTAAGTATCATCCATTTCACATATCTTTAGAAAAGATGGTTGAAAATATACAATAATTAAGTGTTTGATACTCTAAAGCAAATGGTCAAGAAAAGTCTCATTAATTAAAATGAAACAACACAGAAAACACATGTAGGGCAAGATAAAGAGGAACATAAATACTCATGAGTGATGAAACGTGCAAAAGACATATTTCAATTTACATTTGCATATGTAAAGGCTACTGTTAGATTATGTTTCTTAAAACTAAAGAACTAACTCTGCAAAATCTTTATGTTAGACTTTCAAAACACTGTGAAGGCATTCTTAAATTTTCAAAAGCTGAAATGAAGAAAGGAAAGAACTGAAACATTTACCTTGTGGGATAGAACAGAAAGTTGTGTGAGTGGTAAATTCTTTTAGTGGAATAGAGATTGTGTGTGGGTAAGAAAGCTGTTCATGTTGTGTTTTCAAGTACAACAGGAAAATATGTTTGTGAAACAGAAGTTTAAAAATGTATTGGAAAACTAAGGCAATCCTCCCAAGCAGCAGTGTACGATAAATATAAAATGTGAAAAAAAATGTATTAGAAACTTATCATTTACTTTCATATTAAACAATGTCTAATAATAGTCAATTTTAAAAATGACACAAAGGGCAAGGTATACACAATTTGAGTTGAGGGTCGTTGTGGTGGTGGCAGTTAGTCATATACCAGAATACTAGATGCTAATAAATTATAGGTATTGGTCTGATAATGGATTCAGTGGAAGAGAATAGAGAATTTACAAATAAATCTTAGTATATTTGAGAATTTATCTTTTGCTAGTTCAAAGCAAAATAAAGGATTATATAGTAAGGTTGAGAGTTCAACCAACAATATATTCATCTTCAAATACAGTGTAACAAAAAACAAAAATAAATTATGGATAGATTTAATATTGGATTATTTCAAATATTAAAAAATGGAAGTGTTGCCTATTAAGAGACCTCCCCCCACCCCATGTCTTCTGCCCAGGGATGGAAGTAGTTGGCAGTGAGTTTAGTGGAGTGCTGTTAAAAATATACCTTTGGTTGCTTGTCAAAAGGTGGGGGATTTTGTATTGAAATGGAGATCAAGGAGGCATTGAACAAACAGATCCTGTCACCTTCCCCAAGTATGTTACTTAAAAGTAAGGAGTTGCATTTTATTGAGTTGTTTACTCTTAGAGAGCTGTGCAAGAGGAAGGAAGTTTAATTTTTGTGGACACAATGGTTTTATTTTTTTCTGAAGACACTTTAGTATTTCTAGGAGACGACTTGCTTTGTGGCCAGATCATGCTGAAAATTATATTTTCTCCAGTTTATTTGCATTTGTTCCCTAAGTTTACATGTTTAAATAAGCACTTATACTTTCTACCCGTCAATCAAATCAGGAACATTATTTAAAACATTATGTATTTCACTAGTGTGTTTATAAAACAAAATTTTTTACATTAGGAAAATAAATTTCAAATTAAAAATGCACACTAAATTTGCATAATTTAAATAATTGACAGAAACAAAGATGCAAGTGAATAGAACTTGAAATTTGAATTGTTTTTAAATGTTTTATAATGTTCATTAAACAGAGGTTATAAATGCTTTCAAAATTCAGGTATTAGCCAAATATAACTGGTGCTATGTTATAAAAACTTACTCCTGCTGACGTAGTCACTGTCCATGCCTTTGATACAGCCACATAAAAGGTAATTCATCTTTATTTTATTTTATTGAGTTGGAGTCTCACTCTGTCGCCTAGGCTGGAGTGCAGTGGCATACTCACGGCCACTCCAGCGTTAACCCGCTGGACTCTGGTGATCCTTCTGCCTCAGCCTTCCAAGTAGCTGGAATTAAAGGTGCACACTATCACACCCACCTTATTTTTGATTTATTTTAGAGACAAGGTCTCACCAAGTTACCCGGGTTGGTCTGGAACCGCTGGCTCAGGCAACCACTTGCCTCGGCTTCCCGAAGTGCTGGGACTACAGGCTGAGCCACCGAGTTTGGCCAGGTTACTCATCTTTAATTGAGAAAAAGAGTTCTCTCAAGGATGCTCTAGAATAAGCATTGCATTATGGATTAAAGTTCTAGTTGTAAAGAAAAAAAACAATAATTAAATATTCTGAAAATTCTGGAATTTTTACTTTCAAAAGATAAATAAAGTTAAATTTCTCTTTACAAATAAAAAACAGATTATTTGGCTGGTATCAAATACTGCCATTTCTCCCTTTTTATGTACAAGAAATAGAACCATTATTTTTATTCAGGGAGGTAAAAAATACAGAAATGAGCATCTTGTCTGGCTCTTATCCTCTTTATCTTTGCTTCATTGACCTTGGCCTCAGCATTCTGCCAGAGGCAAACCACAGTGTCAGTTCCCATGTGACATCACCGAGAGTACAAAATAATTTGTGAACATGTCCTAGAAGTTTGAATTTAGTGAAGAAAAAGTGAACAGCCAACAAAACAAAAAGCAAAGAAAAGCCATCAGACTAAAAGGTGTTTTTTAATGAATCAGTTTGTTCCTTTTTCTTATTTGCTGATTCAACACAGGCATTCCTAGTCACTGTCCTCTGACTCCCTAAGTTTTCCCATTCTTTTTATGGTGCTCTATCTGTCTCTTATTGCCTCTTCTCCTCCAGAAGTTACGTAAACTGTTTCTCCAGTGAGCTTTATCTTGCCTTCATGTATGTCTTTCTCGATAGCCTGCATATTATTTCTCCTACATAGAAGCCTCTCACATTGAGACTCTGAAAGAGGTATGTTCTCTGTCTCTATTTTAATTAGAAAAACTCTTTAACCAAATCCTAAAACCACCTACCATCATGGAATGTTCTTTGCATTGCTAGGTAATAGCTTCAGTTTTTTTCCTATTCTTTATTCAATTATTTCAATTTATACAGACTGTGTAAGTTTCATTTTCCTTGTACTCTGCTTAAACATTAAAATAGAGAATGAAATGTATCTGGCCTGCTTCATGAACTAAATTATATTTCTTTGACATTGATTACATTTTATGTGTCAGCTAATACATATTATGCTCAGAGTGTGCTTCGTTGAGCTGTCTTTCATAGAGGGTAATTACAAAATGGTGAAATTTAAATGAAGCAAATAAATTTAGGTACACAATGTATGCAGAAAAACAGAAGGGAGACTCATTTGTTTCTTTATTGACTACCTCCTATGGAGATAGACAGATGTTCTAGTTTTTCAGGTATTTCTATTCCCTGTGGTGGAGATAATGCAGGCTTTCTTATCACCAATTACCAAATAAATTACATTAAGCAAATATTTACCTAGTGCTTTAACTGTGAGAAAAGAAAAATAATAGATAAGAAAGAATATATTTAGTTAAGAGATACTTGCTTCAGTCTTAATTGGATGAGGTCAAATTTCACCATGAGTGATCACAAAAGCACTCAAGTGAGGAGTCTATGAATTGTAGGATTCAGTACTGTAAGTATGTGAATTCTCCCCTAAGCTGATCTACAGATTGAATTTAACCCTGGTGAAAAGGTTAAAATATACTATTCTGACTTATTGACTATTGAAGTCAAAGACTTTTCAAAGCAGGTACAAAATATCACTTTGATCTCTTTTGTCCTATTTCTTAAGATCAAGAGATGAAACTTCCATTAGAAACAGAGTCTCCTTGTACCAGAAAAAAAGGCCACAGCCTTATCCTCAAGGACATGAAGTTGACACCAATAGAATACTGTTCAGATGTTGGAAGAATGACTTTTAGCTTTTAAGCTTCCCCACATAATTTAATCATATTTTCACAATTCACTGTTTTTTGTTTATTGTGGTGTGTTTAATGTGGTGATGTCTTTGGGGTCATCATTCTTTATGAGGGCTCCTGTGCCACGTGAAACTTTTTTTTTTTTTGAGTTGGAGTCTCACTCTGTCACCCAGACTGGAGTGCAGTGGCCGCTCCCGGCCACCGCAGCCTCGACCTGCTGGGCTCCAGCGATCCTTCCGCCTCAGCCTTCCAAGTAGCCGGAACCACAGGCGTGCAGTACCACACCAGGCTGATTTTTTGATTTATTGTAGAGATGAGGTCTCTCTGCCCAGGCGGGTCTCAAACCCGCGGGCTCAGGCAGTCCACTCACCTCAGCCTCCCAAAGTCGCGGGATTACAGGCTGAGCCACCGAGCCCGGCTCACATGAAACTTTTTATCATGATTTTCTCCTGTTAATCTATGTTATGCCACTTTCAATTCTGGACCCAGCTGTGTCTCTAAGAGAATGAAGATGAAGTTAAGATGAAGTTTGTTTTGTTTTGTTTTCCTACAATACTTGAGGAAAATAATATTTATGTGAATGTAAAATAAAGTTACTTTCAGAGAAACATGAACTGAGTAATTTTCCAGAAGAAACCTTCACTAAAATAAACTAAGGTAGTGCTTCAGGAAGAAGGGTGATTATATCAAAGATAAACCTAGACGTGCACAAGAAATACATTGCTTTAAATATCCTGTATTGAACTATATGAAACTGACATTCATATAAAACAAATAAAACAAATAGGTAGCATATTCATAAATTAATAAAATTCAACCTAATAAATAAATGTGACCTATGACAAGATACAATTGTAATGATTTCTGGAGTCTAACATATGAATTAAAGTAAAATAGAAAATGGATTGAAAAGTTTTAAGATTCATGTATTCTCAGAAAAATGAATTAAGAGATCATTTGATCTTAAAGAAGCCACAACTTTAAGGAGGCTGCAAAAACTCAACTATGAACATTGCATTTATGATAGTCCCTAAGTAAAAATAATGATTGCATTAATATCAACTTAGCAGAAGAAAAATGGAATAATAAAAATGATTAATTAAAAGAAGGTGAAAGGAAAGACAAATAAAATAGACAAATGCAAATTTATAGTTATTGTATAGTTATTTTTAACAATAATTGGTGGATTAAAGATAGTCTGTGTTGGTTTTTGTGTGGAGTAAAAGGTATTAAGTACACCATTAGGTTAACATCAAACTATTTTTAGTTACTAGAAATTCTAAACAAAGGACATCAGGAGTAAAGAAGGAAATAAGAAATGTCACTAGCCTTATTGCACAATTTCTAAAGAACGAGACTCTGTAACTTGTGAGTTTCAAGTTTTGAAATGATTCATGAACTAACAAACTGACATAGTGAAAATGAATGTAGGAAATGCTACAAGCAAGCAACTGAGGCTGAAATGTCAAAAGTGGAATTTCTACAAATGAAAAAATTACATGACAAAGACAAGGGACCACAAAAAATTATAGAACTGTGATAGATTTTTATGACTATTAAACAAAAAGGAGATCTGCCATGAGATAAGGAGTTAGGACCAAAAGGTAAATCAATGTGCTGCTTGCCTCTTTTAGAGCATTTAGATTTGAAAAATGCCACTAGGACTACAGTGTGAGTAGTTCATTCATTGATTTACATTCTAGCAAAATCTCCTGACTCCATGCACACTCTGTAAATCAAATTTGAATTAGTTTCTAACATATGGTATTGGGTGAAAATATTCTCCAACCAAAATTCTGTCCCTCCACCATCCCTGGGTAAAGGTGCTTTGGCTTAAGGAGGGAATTCACAAAAAGTCAAAAAATAGATTCTGCATTTTGTGTACAATGGGATTTAAAATATTCTGAAGAGCCGGGCTCGGTGGCTCAGCCTGTAATCCTTGCGCCTTTGGGAGGCTGAGGTGAGTGGATTGCCTGAGCCCGCGGGTTCGAGACCCCCTGGGCAGGCGAGACCTCATCTCTACAATAAATCAAAAAAATTAGCTGGGAATGGTAGCCTGTAGTTCCAGCTACTTGGAAGGCTGAGGCGGAAGGATCCCTGGAGTCCAGCAGGTCGAGGCTGCAGTGGCTGGGAGCGGCTACTGCACTCCAGTCTGGGCGACAGTGAGACTCCAACTCAAAACAAACAAACAAACAAAACACAATATTCTGAAGAAACTTGTAGTAATTTGTTGAAAAAGTTGTTAGTGCTGTCTTCTTAATTTAACAGCTAGATGACTTTTCTCAGTCTCCTTGAATCTAAATGATCCAATGACTAGTTCTCACTAATGAAATGTAGATGGAAATATCATTTCTAGACTGAGCTGCTGAAAAGTGGGAGTATGTTCTCCAGTCTGGTATTATTTTGTTCGCTCCACTAACTAAAAAGAAAGGACTCTGAGGATGTTAATGAAGAGAGAGGCACCAAAATGAAAGAAGCTTGGCTCCATAGTATTTCTGAAATTCAAGTCATTTAAGAAAGCTACCCACCCAAAAATTTCACTGTGGGTATTTGCACAAGGAGAAAATATATTACATTTTTATATGCTATTGCACTGAAATTTTAAGTTTTATTTGTATCCATCTAGCATTACTTGCCCTCACTAGTAAACAATGCCATTTTCCTTTTTTATCAAGGTTTATCTATCTGCATAAATATCATGTAAAAGTTATGTAATTTTCTCCCCAAAACCTTGGTAGGGACTTTCCTTCCTTCCTTTCTTCCTTCCTTCTTTCTTTCTTTCTTGCTACTTGACAAAGGAATACAGGTAAAATAACAATTCAATTCTCTTGAATACTTAATAGTGTCTGAACCAACATGGGTATTTTGGTTAATGGTGATTATGCCAAGTCTCAGCTCTCAGTGAATTTATAGGCTAGTGAAAGGAGGGATAAAATAGATAAAAATAGATAGTCCTAATGAAAGGAAATGCCAGCTATCTTAGCGAGTCAGTTACTGTAAGTTGGGAACAGATTTCTAAATGGGCTTCAATTGGATATTGTAATGTCCGGTCAGATGTACATGAAGCTTAAAAAGTGCTTACTTAATAAGTTTAGATGTATTTGTAAAACCAAAAATTTTTGTAAAGCCCAAATATTAATCTAGTTATACACAACTACTATCTCTTGACTGAATTAGAATTTTGACATTTGGTACGTGTGGCATAAATATGTATTGGTCATGTTAACGTAGGTTGGATAATATTATTTAGTGTCATTTTAAAGAAAGATTTTATTTTTTAAGTTCAGCAAATTAGTTTTATGTATCTATTTTTATTCTAAAAGAAAAAATTATGGCAGATTGAACTGTAAGATATGCAATCAAAAAGGACTTGTCAAAAACTAAGAGAACAAAATTCAGTCATACCACAACAAAAGTATGTGTACAATTTGGTTTAGTTAATTGAATTTTACCAATGTGAAAGGCAATTTCATCTTATTTAATTCCACTTTAATTTTTTGCCAACGAAAATAAAAGCTACTTAAGGTGATTGAGAACTTACCAGGAAATGATACTTAGGTATAATTTACAAAATTAGTAGACCAAATATGGGAAAACAATACAGTTAGTTACAATACAATGCAATATACTCCCACACAAAGTCTGCTAAGCAATTGTTGGCTGACAGTAAAAATCCTTAAATTTCAGCTAACTCATTATCTTTAACTGGAAGAGCTAATATAAAATCCACTATCTGGAAATCTCTTCCTTCTAATTTTCAAGTTTTGTTTTTAAAAAGATTTCTACTTAATGCCCTGGTTAACTTTATACATGTCAAAAAATATTGAAATTTTAAATTATTTGGTTGCAGAATATATACACATATATATTTAAATAAAGACTATTTCTGCATCATTTAAATTTAAAGTCACATTTTAAATATAATTAAGTTAAATATTTCTATGTAACAAAATGTTGTTGATTTCAGAAAGAAGACACATAGACACATAGAGTATGTTGTTTTTTGGAACTAGTTGAGTGCCAATTTTCCAGTTAAGCTTCAGGAACTGGAAATATAATTTCAATAAAAATGTAAGTTATGTCATTGCCTACAATTACTATAAAATTCTGATGCCATAATTGTGCTACATTACAACTTTAATGAAAGAAGAAAGCAATTAAGCTCGTATAAATGTAATTTTGTGTAAATTAATTTTGTTTTGAATTTTATTTGCTAGAGTAACATCATTCTGCATCTTTTTTGTACAAAATTAAATACAATTTTTTAAGTAAACCTTCACTGTTAAATTAAAAATATATTCCCTTAAGTTTGTCCTAAAATAGTCTACAATCAAGTTAACTGAAATTTGTTTAGATCTAGAAAATTATATGCAAGTTAAAATATTCCAAATACATACAATTAAATTGAAAAATAAATAGATGACACTCTGTTAACTATTAGATAGTTTAGTGAGTAAAAAATTTCTGCTTGTGTATGTTTTTCTTTATTATTTCTTTACTTTGGTTTCTATGGGTTGAGAAGCACCCAACAAATGGTATACCAGAGATGAAAAAACAAAAAACATGACATTCTAGACATAATCTCATTACAGATGACAACCATTCCTTATTCTTCCTTCCTGCTTTTCCCTGCCTTGTTAGGGAAAGGAGACACATGGCCACAAGAGTAACCACTTAACTGTTTTTCCTGACCATGGCTGGGGTAGTTCCCAAGAGGTTCTTAAATATGCCAATTCAAGCTAACACTTTAGTACACACATTCCTTTAATTTTCTTTCGTTTTTCAGTAGAAACACATCAAGCTACCTTCCCAGACTTTTTCATAATAAATTGCAAAAGCTTTATGCTCTCACCCCTAATTCTAAGAACTTGATTTATATTTATTTTGGTTCCATAATCAGGGCGTGGGATGGGAATCAGAGCCTTAATACTATTTTATTATGTTCCTTTATTTTTGACCCGCCTCATATTTGACACTTCAAGTAGCAAGAAAGCAAACCATTGCATCTCCCTGTATGGTTTGTCCTCCATATAAACTTGATGGTCTGTGCATTTTGTCCTCAATTTGCTTATTAAGCTCATTATATTTCCACCAAATATAGCAGTGAATTTTCTCTGTTCATGACTAATACACACTGATTCATATGATAAGTCCTGTTCAATTCACATTTTATTTTAGACATGTTAATAGCTGACTTCTTTAGTGACATTTAGAAAATGATAGGAATAGAAACCGGCTTTAAAAAAGAATTCCAGGAAACCCTTATTCATTTATCCACATTTGAGGTCACGAGAGCAGTCAAAGATTTTGATCAGATATCTGTCTTTATACAGGTTTGGTGTAATTAAACCCAAGAACTTTATCACCATACATGGAAATAAATTTATTTTAAAGATAGCAAGAAGGAATGGTCAAGATGATAGTGAATTGTATTTTATTCTATTATATGGGGAAGAAATTTCATGGTACATGATGTCTGATAATTAGTGATATTTAATGGAAAATAACATATTTGGTGAAAAAAATACTTTGAAATTAGACTAGATAATAAAGCAGTCTGAGATTTTTTTAATAGGATATTCTTTCACATCACATTCATATGATTCTCACTTCTGAGTCCATTTTTGCTGCAGACCATTAAGTTTTTTTTGTTGTTTTTTTGTTTTGTTTTTTTGGTGTTTTTTTTTTTGAGTTGGAGTCTCACTCTGTCGCCCAGACTGGAGTGCAATGGCCACTCCCGGCCACCGCAGCCTCGACCTGCTGGGCTCCGGCGATCCTTCCGCCTCAGCCTTCCAAGCAGCCAGAATTACAGGCATGCGCTACCACGTCCGGCTGATTTTTTATTTTATTTTATTGTAGAAATGAGGTCTCGCCTGCCCAGGCGGGTCTCCAACCCGTGGGCTCAAGCAATCCACTCACCTCAGCCTCTCAACGGCGCAGGATTACAGGCTGAGCCACTGAGCCCCGGCGACCATTAAGTTTTAACCATGAGCTACTGAGACAAGACATCGGTAAGATAAAATAACAAATAAAAAAATGTAAAGTGAGAATTTGAAATGGTTGGTTTGTTGAACTTTGTTTCATTTTACTAGCATGAAGAAAAATAAAGCCAATTGCTGAAGGAAAAATAAAATGCTAGATAATGTTTTTATAAATTGTTAATTTTCGATCTCATTTTTATTATGATTTCAATTAAAGCTGAAATTGCATTACCAGCATTATTACCATTATACTGATGTTTCATAGATGCTATTTGGCACTATAGTATTAAGACATTACAGTGATAAAGAGAAATAATACACATTTTATGGTTTTGTGTAATACAGAGTGTTCATGTGTTTCTTTAAAGTTTGAGAATATTCTCATTAACAACATTAAATAAAATAATTATTTTGGGAATTCTCTGTCACTGATTTTCTCTGGTTTATTTGTACTTACTGAAAAGTTTATGTAAGTACAACAATGAAATATACAACTAAGATCAACTTCCTTTTGTCTCCAAACTGAGATGCCATTTGTCATGTTTTTGAGTCATTTTGAGAGGAGTGTGAAACTGACATCAAAACTGTTCCCATTTGGAGCTTCTAATCTGTGACAGGCAACATGCATTTAGATCTTCAGATGCCAGGAATAAAGATGAAACACAGAGACAAGGGATAAATTGCCAGGGGTGCCATGGTGACCCCCAAAGAATTGGACAGGACTTGGTAATGAGATTATGATTTGTAACATGAAATGTAAATCACAACCTCAGCCCTATACAAGGGCTGCAGATGGAACTGAGCTACCTAAATTCACTACAACACCTCCCTAGAAGAGTAAAGCATATGGGTAAATACTCAACTTTGACACATAACTGTGAAATGATTAGGGTGGTAGTACTCTATCAATATTCTTCCTAAGTTTTTACCCCACCCAAGATGAGCAGGGTAGATGTTCAGGTGGCCACTCATTTAGATCTTATGTGATCTCACCCCCACTTCTAGTCCAATTGAAAGATGACCTTAAGGTCTAGGATATTTATTTATTGTGTGTACAACAATTGCTTCAGCGACTTACACAGTATGGTGCTTTACTCAGAATAAGTATTCAGCAAATACTTTGGGAAACATTAAAATGCTCTGTTTTCATTTTTAGATAGATAAATTACATACAAAAGACCAATATCTGGAAATACCTAAAAAAAGACTTGCAAGAATGACATCATGTCACGTAAACAAAATACAGTGCCTATAATTTTTTTTTACCAAATTTGAGCATATTTAAAATCTTTGTCAAATGAAGTAAAATTATTCATTGTACATACAAAAGTTAACATATATAATCTTACTCAAACAAATAAGAAATAAAAGTCGTTATTTCAAAATCATATTTTTTGTTAAAAGACCTACACGGGTCCACTAATGATGTTAAAAAAAAAAAATTCATTCTGAGTAACTGAGTTTTTCCTATTTATAGGTTATTTTTAAGTACTTACAAACTTTATATAGTTATTTTGACAGCTCATTTTTTTAAAGTTTTTTCTATATTTGCCAATTTATTCTTGGCCCCTTTCTCTTTGTTAATAATAACAATAAAAAATAAAAAATGCATAATGTGGCTCTGATTTTATTGTATCTTCCTGTATAATTAATTTTTCAATAGTTAATGTACTTAAAATTCAGAGATAAATAATATAAAATGCAAGGATTTTAATCATAGTATTATCTTTAATAACTTAATTCCATTCCTAGAAATAATTAATTCATGGAGAAGGCATAGAATAAGAAAAAAATTGATTGTATTAAGTCACTTTATATTCAGTCTGCTCATGAAGGCATGCACGACTTTTTCATTTAAGGGCATTCATATTACAAAAGTTCACAAACTTAGAGCATTAATTTAACAATGCTATTTTTGTTCCTACTAAAATTCCAGAAATAACACAGCTGGAAGAACTGCTTTATTATTGAAGCATGAATAGACAATGTTATCTCAATGATAATTCCATGGTTTATATTAAATATACATTACCACATAGCTCAGAATTACTAGTGTTATTGCTAACTTACGTTACCTGTTCTCAGCCACTTCAAAGACATGATTTTTACCTATAAAACTGTTCTAGTTATGTCTTAGAACTTGTGCAATACCCTTCAACTATGCCTCAGTTTCCTACCACCATTAATTTTAATACTGATCATTAACTTGCACACCCATTATATCCATGTTTTTTCATGTCTATTTGCCAACATTGAAACAGAACACCCAGGCTCATAGCCTTTAAAGTAAACATTCCTTCTGTTATGATACACAGTTAGTGCTTTTTTACTTATTTGAATCAGCTAGCACTTTTGCCATGTGAAATGTTTTAATAAATAGAAGCAGACTTGGAACTATAAAAGTATTCAAAACTTTAATTCAAAATTATTTCAGTAAATTAAATATGTTATATATGTTTTTCTCTCTCTTCCTGTCTTTTTTTCCTAATAATAGTGGCATGTTAAACCATATTCACTCATATTGTAAAATAAATTTTACATTCTAAGCAATAAATTCATTTGAAGAGAGTAAATGGAAATTTAAAAGATAAGTATCACTACTTAATAAGATATTTTATCAAGTGTTACAAAAATTGCTTTCAACAATTAATGTATTATGACTGAAGAGTCAACCTTTCTAATGGATGATATTAGTCATACAAGAAATATTACTTTAGAAAATAAGCTTATATAAAATTATTATAAGTTAAAATTTTTCTCAAGGGAGTTTGCATTTCAATTCTCCCTTTAAATCTATCTTAATTATGAGAACAGAGTATATCTAACCCTTAGCAATGGCAGATGCTTTTGCCAGTAGTATGACTTTGGGAAAGTTATTTAATGTATGTTGGTTCTTACTTATATATTTACATATACACTTGAAATTTATATTTTATTTCATCATTAGATATTTGTTTAGTGAATCAGTCATGCCTAAATGGTACTACTTGTAGAAAACAGGTATGTAAAGGAGCAAGCAAATTTAAAGACTTATTATTGTTTAAGAGAGAAAAGATTGTTGGATCTAAATAGCACATTTGGGGACAATGTCACCTATTACTCTTGGACTTTCCACTCTACATTATTTTCTATAAGCTATTTTTTTTGCCTTTATATACTATATTTCTCTTTACTTTTATTTCTTAATTTTACAAAAATGTAGACAGTTTAATAAATGTGTCCCAGTAAGTTTATTTTCAGTTGCACACTCTGGGCTCCAAACAAATACATACACATAGGTGCTGTCTATGTGTCACAAAAATGTAAAAAAAGTAACAAAAACAAAAAAAAACTCAAATAAAATAAAACCTGTATACTTTTCTGAAATAAATTAATTAGATATAATGGTATGAAAATAACTTGATAAAACAGGCATGCTCAATGTCTTAACTTTGTTGTTTACCTTCCAGTCATTCAGGAGCAAGCTATTTAGTTTCCCTGTACTTGTTGTGGTTTTGAGAGTTCTTCTTGGTTGTTAATTTCTAATTTTATTTCACTATAATCCAAGAAGATACCTAGTATGTTTTCAACGTTTTAAAATTATTAAGACTTAGTTTATGTCTTAACATTCGATCAATTTTGGAGAATGGTCCATATGCAAATAAGAAAAACGTATATTGTGTGGTTGTATGGTAGAATGTTCTGTAATATGTCTATTAGGTCCATTTGGTTAAGAGTCCAGTTTAAGTTCAAAATTTTTTGGCTTGTTTTCTGCATCAGTGGTCTGTCTAGTGGGGGTACACAAGTCGCCCACTATTATTGTGTTGCTTCTAAGCACCTGGTCACTTTTGGAAAGTATTTATATTTATATTTATATTAACACGTAATATCTAAAATTCCATAAACCAATTATTGTCCATGAAGTTATTCTTTATTTTCTTTTTTCATTTTGTGAAAATGCTTTTTAACAAATATTCCATTTATGGGATCAAAGAAATAATAAAGTTTTTTTCAATTATCAGGTAAAATCTTTTCCTTGTTTCTTTTCCTATATTTCTCTACTGTCATTAAAAGTTGTTTTACTTAATAATGCCACTGCTGAAGGAAAATTATAATACTAGACTAATGGCAGTTTCATACATCTGAGAGAATTTTTAAAATCTTTTTTATTTAGCAGTCATTAACAACCATGGTCTAATAACATTCTTTTCTTTCTGACTTTCAGAGCTGACAAAAATATTTCACTATTAATATATAACAATGGCTGTATTAGAAATGATCCTATGATGTCAGAATATTTAAAAATTTTCTTTGTTCTATAGATACATAGCTAAAATGGATTTTCAATGAATTATAAAATACAGTCTTTGTTTTTTCACAGAACTGAAAATAAAATTTGAATATTGCATAGTCTTGATGTTGAGATCATCTCTACATGGATTTCAATACAATATAAGTATTGTACTATGATTTATTTATCCTATCTCTAATATTATTGATATTCATACTGACTGCAGCTCCATCAAGAACTTTAAAAAAAAAAATCAGGACCAATTTAAATGTTCTTCCTGTCTTGATAATGTATGAATAAATATATTTTTAAATTGCTTTGTATTCAGTAAGTACTACTACATTTTAACACAGGACTCTATAAAGAGTCATAACTTTATTTTTTTCTACATTGTTAGAATTTTGCTTGAGTTAAACTTTTTTAAATTGAGCACAAGTTTTCTTTAGCTGTATTGCGAATCAGATACATATCAAAATACTTTTTTTGTTTTCCGTCTATGACACTTTGAATGTGTTCATACCAAAAAAAATGTAATTGTTCTAAACTAGAAATAGTGCCACTGCATACTATACCAAAACGTTCAAACAATATGGTTCCTGGAAACTAATTACTTTACAAATGAGATAATAAAATATTTTTGTTGCTGTTGTTGTTAACAAGCACGGGGAGTGATTTTACTATTACTAAAATACAATGCAAAATGTGACAAATTAAAAAGTCTGGTTAGTACTCTGAAGTTGCATTGAATTCCCAAACATATTTTTACACTCCAAAACAACTGTCATGTATTAAATAAACCAATAATTTAAATTTTACCCCTTACTCTTTTAAATAATTGAGCTACTTTTCTTCTGTAGTTCAATTACTTGCATTTAGTTTTGAGATATTCCTTAAGCCTGACTTTAATGTCCTGACCACTGATTTTAAAAATCCCTGAGAAATGTGCTGGAAGGAATCTTGTCTAATGTTACTTTAATAAACATTAGAGCTTTAGAACCACCATGAACAGGTTATACAGAGATTTAAATGTTTCTGTACCAATTACTTAATCACTTCAAAAGGAACTAGAGTGACTGTAAAGTAGAGAAAGTAGAAAACATTTCATCCAAGTGATCAAAATCAACATAATCAATAATAGACAAATGGGTACTATGTGCCTGAAAAGGTGATGCACTGTGAAGGAATAATCAATTTTATTATTGCAGCCAAAAATACACAGGCTGGAGCAAATAATGAGGAAGATAGGTGGAAAACAACTAAACCCAAATTGAAATAACTTGTGTTACCGATGTCCACAAAAAACAAGGCAAGACTGAGGAAACTTCCCCATTAAAGGAAACTAAACGAACACAGTCAGCATTGACAATTTTTGTCCTGATTGGATCCTTTTAGGTAAATTCAACAAAATTGGATATTGTTGTGAAATCTGCCCAATTTCAATTTATACTCCAGGTTCAAGTATAGTGTCAATGTTGTGTTTTCGCAATGTAACTTACAGCATTGTTATTTAAGTGAACTACTTTTTTTTTTTTAAGGAAATATACCAATAAAGTAGGCAGATGTAAAGGAATCTGCTATAACTTGTTGAAGCTGGGCAAAGAGTATATGAAATTATGCATTTTAAAAACTTTTTTGAATGTTAAAAGATATAAATAGTCAAAATAAAATGCATCCCTGAGAATTCAAATGTTCTTAGCAATTGAGGTATAAGCATCACCATTTGGATTATTTATTTTCTTTTTAAAAGTATGTGCATTTTCTGAATTTTTAAAGAGAGGTATGGCATATTTATTTTCCTAAAATTTAGGCAGAACCTATCTTATTCAAAAAGTTTATGCATTATGTTTTTCATATATTCTTGTAACCTGATATATGTAAGGTTATCATAAAATTTTTTTATGGTGAAGCAAAATTGAAATATATGAAAATATAGAAGACGTGTCAAACAGGAAAAAAATAGACCCACATAGATTCCAAATAGTTGTTATTAACCGTGTATTTTAAAATAATTATGATTACTTTATTCGAGTATATAAAGGGAATAATGAACTAAGGGTATGAAGAATTAAAGAACCGAAACACATGATTACAATCTAATTATTGTAGAATTTGAAAAACATATAAAATTAAGAAAATATTGACTATGTTTGATGGTAGGTAGAATGCAGGATTATTAGTCTGAAAAACTACAGAACAAAAATTTTGGATGACAACTATGATACAAATGAAGAAATGAACAGAAAATAGTGAAAGAAAGAAAATACATCAGTAAGCATAAAAGAGCTGTAGGATACAGGCACGAGATATAAGTCTAAATGGGCTGCTAGAAGGAGAGTGAGACTGAGGAAAAAGCAATATTCAAAAATGATTTTCCAGAACAGAAGAAAGAGTTTAACCCACATAATCCAGTTTGGGAGGCTACATAAAGAAAACACACACACAAAAATCACACATAAGTATATCATGGTCAGACTTCCTAAGACCAATAAAATGAAGATCAAATATTTATAGTAGCAAGGAAAAAATATGAAGAAACACTTTCACAAAACAAAATTAAAATAACTATTTAACAAAGACTATGGAAGTCAAACATCAAAGGAAATATGTCATAAATGTTGAATGAAAAATAATAATAGTCTAGAAACATTGCCAGAATTAAGTATTCTTAACAAATTATATACATTTTCTCATAAAATTTGTTGAAATACAAAAGTCTGAAAATAAAAAATTCTAATTTTAAGAAGTTGGGAAAATGTGGGGGAAACTGAAACCAAAGAAAGAAGAAAAACATAAAGGTAAGCACAGAAACAAAAAGAAAAAGTAGAAAAACTTAAATAAAAAATTTAAAAGAGGGAAATATACTTCTTTGAAAAGATTACTAAAATGACGAACACTTTGAAAGACTAATCAAGTAAAATAATAGAAAACAAAAGCCGGGCTCGGTGGCTCAGCCTGTAATTCCGCGCCTTTGGGAGACTGAGGTGAGTGGATTTCCTGAGCCCATGGGTTCGAGACCCGCCTGGGCAGCGAGACCTCATCTCTACAATAAATCAAAAAATCAGCTGGGCGTGGTAGCGCATGCCTGTAATTCCGGCTACTGGGAAGGCTGAGGCGGAAGGATCGCCGGAGCCCAGGAGGTGAGGCTGCAGTGGCCAGGAGTGGCCATTGCACTTCAGTCTGGGCGACAGAGTGAGACTCCAACTCAAAAAAAAGAAAAAGAAAAAGAAAACAAATCATACTGTAAACCTTCAGTAGCTTTTAAGTAAGTGTGCGATTAAAATGCACATATATCAGTAGAAAAATGAAACATTAGAAAGAGTACAGAAATAGACCTTAATATTATTTAAAATAACCAAAATACACCTGACATATAAACCATTTCTATCTGGAGGCATGATCAATCCAGAGCTGCATTGTGGTTTGAAATGTGATGGTATGCCAAGTTTTAAGTTGTAGCCATCTCAACCTATATGAGCATCAGGCTATCTCACTATTATTGCTATATAATTATTTACTGGGTCACTTGGCAAAACAATAGCTATACCACAATATTTAAGATTCAGAAGAGCACACCTATGTTCATGGCAATGAGTATACAGATCAACAAGAGCATAAGTATTGAGAACTGGAGTGCCCTCCTGAACCCAGTCACCTCATTTCACAAAATTCACCAGTGAACCTAGATCTAAGGCAAGCTAGGAGAAATGTCCTGCTTTGGTACCACTCTGTTTGAGAAGTCACCTATTTTTCTAATTTCAGTCTTTTCTAAAATCTATTTGGGCAACTTTAAAACTTTTGAAAGGTCTCTAAGAATATATGTACAACATCTTTCACCAAAAACAGCTCAATAACTTTCTTGGGAGACTAAACAAAGATAAAGGATAACTCTATTATATGTAACTACATGTTCATTTTTGACTCCTGTTCAACTCAAGAAGCCAATAATAATCTTGTGGGAATTGCTCAGGCCTGGGTAATTATTTTTATGTGATAAATAAATCTTCTAACTTTTGTTCATAGCTTGTATTGAGGAATCATTGGAACAGGAACTGGTTGTCTAAAGTCCTTTATTTGTGAACAGGTTGAATGATTAAGCACCTATTTGTTAGCTGCTTCTTGATCTAGAATATAACTTTTTTTCCCTTAAGTAATAATATACACTTCTCTATTCACACACCTGGGTGGTAAAGATCTGTGACGATCCCAAAAGAGATCTTGAGTTCTTCCTAGCCCTGTGAGATAAACCTGAGGCAGTAACAAAGGTAACATGTGTAACCTAGACCAGGGTAGTATATTCTTGAACATGTTGTTGGGAGACCAAATATAGTTTAATTTCACACACACAGTATTACAAATTAGAAGCTGTACTTGTCTTTTTTCGGAGGGGGAGAGGCTTATGTGTGTCTTCTTACCATAAAGTAAGAAGGAGTTAAGTACCTGCCATTCCAAATGTGCTACTTTGGCATATTGATTATTTTGAGCCAAAAGCACTTGAGAAACTGCAGATATGGGAAATTATTTCTGGTCTATTCTTGTTTACCTAAGAGAAAAGTCCATAGCATTTCCCATGAAAAAGGTGGACGCAAGTACCAGGAAAAGAAGAAAATCCTCATCTCCGGAGACTGGGAATCGATACTGAAATAAATCTATATAAATAAAGTTATTAACATAACCCTTATCTTCCACTAGTTGTACCTTCCCCTATCCCATAGATCTCCTATTCACTTTTCCACAATTTACTGCTCCTAATCCAAACCCATTTGTCATGTTATTTCATCACAAATTAATAATTTCTTTGTCTAAGAAATTTTTAAAAACATTCTCTCTCCTGGTTAGTTCTTCAGTTCTTCATTCTCTTGAAAAGATTCTATGCAATAAAAAAATTAATAAAAGTTGTATGTACTTATTCTACTAACTGTTCTCATGTCAGTTTAATTCTTATGTTCAAAGAACCTAAAAGGGTAAAGGAATTGTTTTGGCCTTTCCTCAAAAGTCCATTAAGCCTGCCTTCTTTACATCTGTAATGATACTGACTTTAGAAAAGTCATTAAGACTATTTTCCATGTTTTGTCTCAGAATGAACATTTTGATCTTTCTGATAACAGTGTAGACTCTAACATGAAGGTTTCAAAGAGAAATGGAAGCATATTTAAGAACCAATGCTTTTCTGAGAATTTCATTATCAAAATGCTATTGATATCATACCATAACCAATGACACCCATAAAAATAGGAAAAGATAGCTTTGTTGAAAGAAAAATGTTCCCCTTTTAAATGATAGAAATAGTCAGTAAGGAAGGCAAAGTAGAGTGACTGCACTAAAAAAGTAAACTCAGAACCAAAATTAGAACCAAACACAAACAAAAATGATACAGAAACAAAAAAGAAAGATAATGTCTTGATCTCATGCCATAGATATAAGCTGTGTACCTCACTGTCATCAGTATTACTTTATGATCTAGGATAACTCTCTTGAATCTAATGCCATCTGTTTAAAGAGGATGTTTCAATAATCTTTCATTTTAAATCTCTTATTGGAATGGAGACAGATGATAAGGAGGAAACATTTGTGTTTCTTCTCCGTTGAGAGTCCTCAACCTAGGACCCTACTTCTTGGTGAGTAACTGCTATGCCTAGTTAAAGCAAATAATAAGATTATTTTATAGTGCGATTCCAAGACATTTTTTTCTTTGATGTCTTTTCCAAAAGATGTAGTCTTCATATTTCTGAGCAAGAAGAGACTACTTGAAAGTAGCCTGAGGAAAGACAGATTATACTTTGATGCTCTATGGTTGAGTTATTTGACGAATCCTTTCAATACTTTGTCATATCATCTGAATTAATGTGAAGTCCAAAATGGGGGAGAAATACTGAATGTAATAGATTGACTCTTAAAATATTTTATTGTGAAAATCAATGATTCTTGGAGATCACAAGAGCCAGAGGTCACGTGATTGGCCGAGAAAACCCAATTGTGTCAGATTGTTTGACAGTATGAATTTTAAAATGCTATCAGCTTTCTCTACTTTTCCTGAAAATTCAGGTGAAGAAATAATATAATTTATTTATAAATGGCAAGGCTTTACATACATTTTTCTACTGTATCAACAAAATGATTGTCCTTTTTATTTGAGTAAGAGGTTGAAATTTCTCAGGTTGAGAACTAAAAATCTAATGGTATTTTTGCTACCACCATGATCACAGCTGTCTAGCAAGGTAAAATTTCAATTTATTTTTAAAATAAGAAATTCATAATCAGGATTTATTCAAAGTTCATTGCAGGAGTAGTTGGATGAAATTTATTAAGAGATATTTAACGAATTCCTGAAGTTTGAGCTCTTTCCATGTTATACCTTTATAGTTTTGCCACGATTATGTTGGTGATAATATAAGACATTTACCAGATATGTCCTCAGAAATTTTAGTAAAGTCTTTCCACTGATGCTGACTGAGTATACTGGTAGTTTGTTTTGCCTGTGGTGGGAAAATTTGGTGTAAATTTTTTTTTTTCTTGCAAGATTCCACTTGGTATTCTCTGGTGTTATCAAATGTTATCCTGAAAGTGCCAGAAATTATCAGAGTTTACTACTACATTTTTCCAAATATCTCTTGAGATTCTGGAGAAAATTATTTACATTTCATAATGAGTTCTTTAAAACTCTCCAAAAGGCTAATGAGAAAAGAAGGCATTTTTGTCTCTATTGTTTTTTTGTATGATCCTTTACATTTTTAGATATAGGCAATAGAATATCTAAGTATCTTTAATCTGTTGGTCATTCTTAATGAAGATTATGCTGAGATCCTGAAACCTTGTAGTTTCCATAAGGTTCCAGATTATGGACTATCCCAAAAGCACTGCCGCTGTCAGTGAACATATTAACTTATTTCTAGCTATTCAGCAAACTCCAGTGATTGATATGAGTACTGCAATCTGAACAGAGTTTTTGTCTGGTGAGGGGACATATTCCAGGGGTGAGTTAAAATCAGTTATGTTGTAGCTTGCCTAATATTTTTCTGTCATAAAGTATGGCATGCAGAACACAAGATTAATTAGAGATTTTTTTTTATTGAACAGATTTTTAATATATCTAGCACCTAGAAAGGTGCTAGAGCACATTCTAGCAGCTGGAAAGATGCTAAAAACATGTGTGAATTTCTTCTTTTGGTAGCAAAAGGACAGTGATGGAAATGTCTGAAGAAAGTGGTGTAAGAATAAGCTTCCTAGGTATAATGATATCCTAGGTCACTTATTTATTGCTATAATATTAAAACATGAATTTGGAATATTAATATACTTTCTCAGCTAAAATGGCAGATAGATAGCTACAATCTATTTTAGAACTCACCACATCCAGAGTCCATGTGCATATGTGGATAAGAATACAATTTCAGGGAAATCTAAAGGTCTTTCAAGACTTCAAAGACTTGTCAAAAGTAGGAGAGTAGCTCTGTGTACTCTTTAGATATAATTGTTCTGCTATATTGTTGTATTTTCAACAAAAATAAAAGTAGATATGGACCCTTTTGTTGTAAAGGGACACCAGGACAATTATTTACTCAAAGTTGTTTCCTGCTTGCATTTCTGCAGATGTCTTTACTAAAAGGCTCTCTTCTCTGGTACTTAGTGACTGGATGGAAGTAGCTATATGTTTTGTTTTTAAGAGCATCAACATCAGTTTTTCCTTGGTCTTATTCTGCTTTTGTTCTAAGACTCTTTCAGAAGACTCAGAAAATAGTTGGAGATCTGGAAGCAGGATTATTTTCCACTGCAGATTCTGCTGCATTTTCCATTCTTTTTTTTTTTTTTTTTGAGTTGGAATCTCACTCTGTCACCCAGACTGGAGTGCAG